>NC_134707.1:73340507-73640507 GCF_043290135.1 Rhipicephalus microplus | reverse complement strand
CACCAATTCAGCTGGCACCTACTAGGCCTAAGTCCAGAACTTTTGACTGGATCTCCTTTTACCAACATGGCGGCCCCTTCAACGTCTGCGAATCTTCCTCCGGCCCAGACGACTCATCCTTACGAGGTAACTTTTGAGACCCCTCGTGTTCCCAAAAACTTCCATGGAAAACCGTATGAAGATGTCGAGGACTGGCTCGACCAGTTCGAGTAGACCGCTGTGGTGAATCGTTGGAGCGTGCAAGAGAAACTTGGCCGTGCCAGATTTGCAGTGGAAAATAGCGCTCGCACATAGTATGAGAACAGGGAGCCTACTTTCAAAAACCTGGGACAATTCCGCCAAATGCTTCTCGAGACGTTCCTGAGTGCCGACCGACGGGACCTTGCACAACAGATGATTGAAGCCCTCGTGCAAAAGCCAAACAAAAGCGTCGCCATGTTCGCTGAGGATATGGCCTGTCTGTTTCGCCGCGCTAATCCTGACATGCCCGAGGCGAGAAAAGTTCGTCACCTGAAGCGGGGAGTTAAGGAACCACTTTTCACTGGCCTTGTACGAAATCCGCCAACAACAGTGGTTGAGTTTATCAAAGGGGCGACTGTCATTGAGCGGGCACTCCGGCAACGGTGCCGCCCCTTTGACTGCCTGCCCGACCAAACGCCTGTTGGTTCCGCCGCTCGAAACGCTGCCGTTTCCAAAAGCACTTTACGGCAAACGATTAGGCAAATCCTTCGGGAAGAGCTGCGGGCTCTCGGCATTCCATCTACTGAGCCTCCAGTTGCTTCTGTTGCGGAAATCGTGCACCACGAACTACGCCAAGCCTTTTCATCATCGGCGCCACCACCTGAACTACGTTCATTGACCTATGCTGATGCCGTCCGCCATCATCCGGCTTCCCCACAACAACCATCCTCTCAGCCACGGCCCCTTACTTTGCCTTGGTGGTAGCGGGAACCTGCGCGGCGACCACCAGTATGCCAGAACGACTTGTGGCGCACTGCCAACCTTCGACCTCTTTGTTTCAACTGCGGCGAACCAGGCCGAATCTCGCGCTACTGCCATCATCGAGAAGCCCGGTTTGTAAACTTTTATTGTCCCGCTTCATTTTATTTTCAAGACCCTCGTGACCACGGTGCTGGTCACCTGCCCACTAACCAAGTGTCTTCACTAAGTCGTCGCTGGTGGTCTCCCTCACCTGCATGAGGTCACACTTCCCCTAATCGCTAAAGCTACGCTGACGCCGTCAGAAACCGCCTCCTAAGCCCGTGCCAGGGGAACTAACTGCCACGACCTCCGGGGGCAAGGTAGCCAACTGCTGAGACGCCGAAAAGGTCCCCTTGCCTCTACACAAAGACGACGCGACGACCGTGATGACGAAGACGATGACAACCACGAGTACTAATGCCGATGAACTTGTGCGTGCCGACCTTAGCGTTAATATAGACGGACACTACGTAACAGCGCTGGTTTACACTGGTGCTGACTTCGCTATTATGAGACAAGAGCTCGCCGACCGCCTTAAGGTCAAGACGCCGTGGAGTGGGCCGAGCACAAGGAGTGCTGGTGGACAGCTAATGACACGAAGTGGTAAATGCACCGCTCGGCTCGTAATCGGTGATTCGAGCTTCGTCGCCACTTTTGTCATTTTACCGGACCGCTGTAAAGAGCTGATATTGGGTATGGATTTTTTGCTAGAGTACGGTGCTGTCATCAACATTCAAGAACGCATCACCTTTACCGCCCATCCTTACGTCAACGCCACCGCTGAAGAACAAACGCAACGTTTACGTGTAGTCGATGATGTGGTGCTCCTTCCGAGATATTGCTGCCTTGTGTCGGTGTTATGTGAGCGGCCGTGCCGTATTGAGGTGATAGCGGAGCAAATAGACACGCTATTGCTTACGCAAGGTGTTTCAATAGCGAGAGGCGTTCTGGCACTAACTGATGGGCGGGCAGAAGTGCTCCTCACCAACTTCAGGAATGAGCGTCGTCACATCCAGAAGGGCACCGCAATCGCCTACTACAACGACGTGGACCGAGCCAGAGATTGCTTCGCTTCGCAGCCGGACGACGCGACCGTCCCACCCTTGACACCTTTGTCTGTCAACATTTGCTCGACCCTGTCACCCTCGGATAAACAGCGCCTACTAGAGCTGATACGCCCGTTCAAAAATGTTTTTCCAGCACGTCAAAAGTCAAGCAAACACCACTGAACCGGCACCGAATAATCGTCGAAGAAAATACGAGACCAATCCGACGACTCCCATAACATGTGGCTCCAAAAGAACGCGAGGAGATCCAAAAGCAAGTTCAGAAGACGCTCCACGATGACGTAATACAGCCTTCCCGAAATCCCTGGGCATCCCCCGTGGTATTGGGTGAAAAGAAAGACGGAAGATTGCGTTTCTGCATAGATTACCGGTAGTTAAATCAAGTCACGAAGAAAGACGTCTACCCACTGCCACGCATAGATGATTCTTTTGATCGGCTGCGGCATGCACGCTATTTCTCACCGATGAACCTGTGAAGTGGCTATTGGCAAATATAGTCATCGAGAGATACCATGAGAAAACTGCCTTCGTGACACCCGACGGTCCTAATGAATTCGAAGTGCTTCCCTTCGGGTTATGTACAGCGCCAGACACTTTTCAGCGTTTAATGGACACTGTGCTATCAGGACTGAAGTGGCAGACATGCTTTGTTTATCTAGACGACGTTATTGTTTTCTCAGCTACATTCGATGAACACCTAAGTCAATTATTCGCAGTTCTACAAGCTATAGGTTCGGCTGGCCTCACTTTAAAACCAGAAAAGTGCCATTTTGGTTTTAACGAACTTTTTTTCTTGGGCCACGTGGTCAGCCATGAAGGTTTTCGACCTGACCCGGGCAAAATCGACGCTGTCGCAAAGCTTCCCGCACCGCATGACAAAAGGGCAGTGAGACGCTTCTTAGGTATCTGCGCTTATTATTGACAATTCATCGCCAACTTTTCGTCTATAGAGGCGCCTTTGACGCGGCTTACACGAGAGCATGTCCCCTTTTTTGGGAGCGAAAAGGAAGAAACTGCAGTGAACAAATTACGCCAAAGCCTCCAAACACTTCCGGTTCTTGCGCACTTTGACCAGGAAGCGCCAACAGCAATTCACACCGACGCAAGCAATGTAGGCCTGGGCGCCGTACTGATACAATGGCAAGATAACTCCGAGAAAGTGATAGCCTATGCCAGCAGAGGTCTCTCTCGCAAGGAAGAGAACCACTCGACTACCGAGAAAGAGTGCCTTGCCGTGGTCTGTGCGGTTCTCAAATTTCGACCGTATCTGTACGGCCGCTCATTCAAGGTCGTCAGCAAACACCACTCACTTTGCTGGTTCACTCACTTGAAAGAACCATCAGGCTGTTTAGCACGCTGGAGCCTTCGGCTTGAAGAGTTTGATATGACCATAATTTATAAATCAGGGAAGAAGCACACCGACGCAGACTGTCTCTCGCGGTCACCTGTCGAGCCTGCCGCTAATTATGACGAGTCCATGGACGTTTAGTTCTAACAAGTTTAGTTCTAACAAGGCTTTTGTAAGCTAATAATTTTACATTTCTAGGTGCGTTACGTAGATGACGTCGCAAGAATCCCAATGTTTTGTTTGCCGATGATATGGCTTTCGTGATATGCGAACCCCATGAAAGATCGTTGCAGAGTGTGACCCCCAGATATTTAAAAGAATTAACAGTTTCAACTGGAATATTACTGATGGAATATGGAAAAACAAGTGGAGAACGGCGGCGGGTGAAGGATAAGGCTTTGCATTTGTAAGGGTTAAGTTCCATTAGCCAATCATCGCACCATTGTTTTACATTGTTAAGATCACTCTGTAGATCTAATTGATCAGAAGCGTTACAAACAGTGTGGTAAATAATACAATCGTGGGCAAACATTCGGATTTCACAGGATACATGAGTTGGGAGATCGTTAATAAATATCAGGAATAAAATCGGGCCCAGAACCGACCCCTGCGGGACACCAGATGTTACCGGAAGTGAAGTAGAGGTAGCATTGTTAACAGAGACAGCTTGAGTGCGGTTACTTAAAATTCACGGATCCACTTTAGGACGTCGGGGTGTAGGTTTAAGCGGGAAAGTTTCAACAGAAGGCGTTTATGTGGTACTTTATCGAATGTCTTCGCAAAGTCCAGGAATATGGCATCAGTCTGTACGTTAGAATCCAAGTTAATATGCAAGTCGTGCGAAAACATAGCCAGTTGAGTCTCGCACGGCAAACCTTTACGAAAGCCATGCTGCGCGGAATTGAAAAAGTTATTTGAGTCTAGGAAGTCCATCATCCGGGTGTAGATGACATGTTCGATGATTTTGCATGGAATGCTAGTTAATGAAATTGGTCGGTAATTGAGTGGTGACTCTCTAATACCTGATTTGAATACTGGGGTGATATTTCCGTGTTTCCAATCACTAGGAAGCTCACCCGTGAAAAGAGACTGCGAGTAAAGTAGACACAAAAATTTTGCACAGATCTGTTGAGTGTTCTTTAGAAATTTCGAATTTATGTTGTCGATACCTGATGATGAAGATAATTTAGGTTTATCAATGATTGCCAAAACTTCGGGTTCAACAAAAAGGATTGGCGGCATGGAAGTACTGACTACGGTAGGCTGTGGTGGGGGTGGAATGTCAGTTTCTTTGCTAAAAACCGATGAGAAAGCTCTATTAAACAGGTCGGCACATTCCGAGTCAGTGGCCACGTCACCTGCTTCATTAGTGAGAGTGATAGTGCACGAGTGGTTGGGATTTATGACCTACCAAAATTTCCTATGGTTACTAGCAAGCAATTTCGGTAAATGAGAGTGAAAAAAAGAATGCTTAGCGTTTCGTATTGCCGTGAGGTAAGCTTTTTCAGCAGCATAATATTTTAACCATGCGTTTTCGATATTCTGCTGCTTGGCGGAACGAAAAAGGCGTTTTTTCTTATTTTCAAATTTTTTGAGCGTTTTAGTAAACCATGGTTTTTGAGAACAGGCACGGAAACTGAGCTTAGGGATGGATTTTTCGACCAGTGTATTACATTTATCCTTAAATAACTTCCAGTTATCATGCACCGTGCGATAAAGAAAATTAGCTTTGAATATTGGAAGAAAACCGTTTAATTCATCATTTATAGCAGTGTAGTTTCCTTTATCATATAGTCGTATGGTTTTTTTTGGTGGTTCGTTGTTTTGGAGACATCAGGTGTGACAAGGCCTCAGCTTCGCGCCCGCCTTCAGAAGGCTGCTACAACGGCGTCATGCTATCTTCGTAAACAAGGCCTCGAGGTGTCCTGCGGAAAGTGTGCAGTGGTAGCGTTCACGCGGAAACCAATGTCTGCTTACAGTATATCGATTAATGAAGAATACATATCGTTCAGCAGAAGCCACAGGTTCTTGGGAGTCATAATAGATAGAAACCTGTCGTGGACTCCACACGTGAACTATGTGAAGAAGCGGCTGATCGCAACATGCCACATGCTCAAATTCCTTGCAGGAAAAAATTGGGGAGTGCCCATATCAGGAGGGATGCCGCCAGGGGGCCAGAGGGTGCGGACGCGTTTCACGTCGGTTCCGCGGATGTTTTATGTTTGTGGCAGAAATTCAGATCTTCGATCAACGGCATTCTACTCAGCAGTTTCTGGAAGGTCAGCGAATCCTGCCTATATCAAGTTTTTCGGAGGTGAGCCGCTTTTCTGGACACTGTAGCTCATTTATTGCGGTGCCACACTGGCACACGAACTAAGCCTAACGCAGCACCGGTAGACGCCGTCGCTCGCGCTGCAGACGCGGCCGGCGTCTATGCCGAACCCAGCGAGCAGTGCGACGCCCCTTTGCTACTCGCTTAACGGCTTTATCCTCGACTGCAATGGAAGTTGTTCACGTAGACGGTGAAGAAATATCGCCGACAGATGTCCGCAAGGAGAATGGCTGGCTCGAGGTTCGGGCCAAATACAAGGAACGCAAGGCGCGCGTCGCGGGCACTGACCCTGCTGCGCAGACCGCTGACGCGCTCAACGATGATGAAGCGTTTGTCAAAAGAGCAGCCAGAAACGTGCGACGACTCAGCATGGCGACCAAAAAACCGAATCTGCCGGTGGACGACATCAAGGTCATCGTACGCCCTAGAGATGGCTTCAGCACCAGGACACATCGTGCTGCTCGGATCGGCGACAGCATACGTGCCGCTGCCGGACTGAACCAAGAGGAAACCAGAGGCGATATCTTTCGCGTAAACGAAAGACAGAATATTGTAGTAGTGAGCACTCCATCGGAAGAGAGAGCCAGAAGATATTGTGAAATCTCCAAGCTAACCATGGGAGACAAAGATTACGCAGCGAGGGCATATGCAGCCGCGCCGGAAAATACAACCAAGGGAATCATCCGTGGGATTCCCGACGAAGATTCTCCTGAGGATATTGAGAGACACCTCGTCAACGAGCACAACCCTTCGTTATTGCACGCGAAGAGGATGGGAAGCACGGCACACGCTATCGTCGTATTCGAAGGAAGTGTAGTGCCGCGCTACATATACTACAACGGAACGGAGCACCGTTGCGTGCTCTACAAGAAACAGTACGAGACGTGCTACGCTTGCGGCCGACTTGGACATCGATCCGACGTTTGCCCCAACCCAGAGAGTAGAAGATGCAGAGGCTGTGGCTGTGATGATCCACCGCAAGACCACTGCTGTGAGCCCAGATGTCGACTTTGCGGCAAGAACCACCCTACCGGAGACAGGAAATGCCAAGCCAAGTACAGAACTCCTTACATAGTGAAGAAACGCCAGTGGGAAAGAAGGCAACGTGAGGAGGACGCAGACAAGAGCTATAGGGTGTACGGCGAAAGTGGACACGCCTGTTCGGCGCTGCGTGGGGAGAGACGAGGCCGATCCGCCTCGCGTTCTCGCTCCCGCTCCCGGTCCCGGTCTCACTCCCGCTCTCGGTCGAGGAACGCCGAGCGCCAACGAGCCAAGGACAGACCTAAGTCCCAGGGCACGTCTCCCGCCAGTACCGACACTACAGCGACGCGAGCTGCCGGACCCGGTGGTAACGACAGTCTACCCAAAGCCTCCAAGGTGAGCTGGGCGGCAGCCGCCTCCGGCGAGCGTGCGCGGTCTGGCACTGCCTTTTCTAACAGTGAAGGTCAACACGACATGATCATGCAAATTCAAAAACGACTCGAGCAATTGGAGAGAGATAACATTAGATACAAAAACGTAATTGAGGAACTCAGGGAGGAAAATGCTAGTCTAAAAAATGAGGTAGCTAAAAAGGGCGGAACGATCCGATTGCAGGACAATCCAGGGGAGGTACTATCTAAGGATGAAACGGTGCCGACCCCCTCGAAACGCAGGGCAGTTGAAGTGGACCCGGCGCAAGCCGAAATTCAAACACATAAAACAGAGGAAAGGGATAGGAAACGGCACGATGTCGAAGACGACATAAGCATAGTCAGGAAAGAAATAGAGGATGAAAAGAACACGCGTAAAGCAGAAATGGAACGAATGCTTAGCCAGCTTACAGGCGCGATGCAGCAGATAACAACTACAATGCAGCAAATACAGCAACAACTCGCCACCCTGCAGATGAGGGTTGAAAACAACGAGCGAAGGTTACCAGCTAGCAGCTGCGGGCCCCTCAAACAGACTGGGAAACCGTACCACAGACCAGTGGACACAGAGACTAGGGAGAACACTGGCAAATATTAAATTTTACTATCATCATGGCTACTCACAATACTAAAAATTACGTAATTTGGCAATGGAATTGTAGAGGATACGCTAGAAAGCGGGGACATCTTCAACAGTACCTGATTAACAAGGAGAAGCCAGATGTGATACTTCTACAGGAAACTAACGTTAAAGCTAAGTTATCCGGTTACAGGTCATTTCAGGATAGCGCTCCTCGGGACAAACCGGCCGTCGCGACGCTAGTCAAACGTAACCTAACCGTAACGCAGCATGAGATAAAGGTAAACGCGATACCGCACCTGTTGGTGGAGATAGTACCTCCAAAGAATCGAGACAATAGTCTTTTCATTCTTAATGTGTATAGTAGCCCTCGACTTAAGCACCGCTTCCGCGCGCTACTCAAGAAGGCGGCCGGCATCGCGGGGACCCGAGCGCTCCTCGTAGCGGGAGACTTTAACGCTCATCATTCCGCATGGGGCTACAAATACGAAAACCTGAAAGGCAAAAACCTATGGGAGGATGCTCTACTGGAGGGTCTCACTCTCATTACCGACCCCTCCGCGCCTACGCGACAAGGAAATAGTGTTTGTGCTGATACGTCACCAGATCTCGCGTTCGTTAAAAACATAACAAACGTATGCTGGACGAATACACAGGAGGATTTGGGCAGTGATCACACTATTGTAGAAATTCGTGCCAATGCGGGGCCGTGCAAAAAGAAAAGCAAGCTACTAAAACTTGTAGAGTGGGACAAGTTTAGGCAAAACAGGGAAAATAGGATTGACTCCTCGGAAAATATCGAAGATATAGAAAAGTGGACATCAATGCTGAGGCAAGATGTCGCGGCAGCAACGCATGAGGTCCCTCCTGAAGCAAACCTCCAGGTCCTAGATAGTAAGCTTCTGCATATGTGGGAGGCTAAACGTAGCCTACAAGCCCGGTGGAAAGTACAACGACACAATAGGACTTTACGTAGGCGACTAGCTAAACTGAATAGAGACATCGAGGAATACGCTTTACAGCTTTGCAAGTCACAGTGGGAAGAGACGTGTAATAGCATGGATAGCCGGGTAGGGTTCACCAAGGCGTGGAATCTCCTCAGGTTCCTGCTGGATCCAGAGGAGACTAAAACAGCATATAGGCAAAATGTCAACAAGATAATCAACGTCTACAAAGGCACCCACGCAGAACTCTTGCATGAACTCAGGATGAGATACACTAATCCGACTAGACCCGTGCTCCACTCTGAATACAAAGGCACTGCGAACGAGTGCTTGGACAGACCTTTCAGCATTGCTGAAGTACGCGCGGTGCTGCACAGGCTCAACACGAAATCATCGCCCGGACCAGACGGGGTTACGAACAAAACGCTTCGGAATCTAGATGACACATCGATAGAGCACCTCACGGTTTTCCTTAACGAATGCTGGGAAAAGGGACGTATTCCCCGACAGTGGAAAACCGCCCGCATCGTTATGATACCCAAACCAGGAAAGCGCATACAGCTGGAAAATCTAAGGCCGATATCGCTGACGTCCTGCGTTGGTAAGGTCATGGAGCACGTGGTCCTCGCGAGACTAACAAACTTTCTCGAGGACCACGATCTGATTCCTCACACCATGCTGGGCTTCAGGAAGAGCCTCTCCACGCAGGACGCCATGCTACAACTCAAGCACCAGGTAATAGACAGCATGACCACTTCTACCAAAGCAATCTTAGGCCTAGATTTAAAGAAGGCGTTTGATAATGTCAAGCACTCGACTATACTTACCCGAATAATAGAACTAGGACTCGGTAAAAGGACGTACGACTACGTCCGTGATTTTCTAACGGACAGGACAGCGAGGATCACATTGGGAGAATTAGAGTCAGGAGAGATAGAGATGGGCAGCGCCGGCACTCCTCAGGGTTCGGTGATTTCGCCCTTGCTCTTTAACCTCGCACTCATAGGGTTACCAGCTAAATTAGAAGAGATTGACGGGCTCTCCCACAGTCTGTACGCAGACGACATTACTCTGTGGGTAACTCGGGGATGTGACGGCCAAATAGAACAGACGCTACAGCGAGCCATCGATACGGTTCAAAGATTCCTAGAGGACACGGGCCTCACCTGCTCGGCTGAGAAATCGGAGCTACTGGTTTACAGACCTACGCGCAGAGGTCGAAAGCCCAAATACAGCGAACAAAGCGCAAATCACACAGAGGAAGCGATACAGCTAACGACCTCGGAAGGCCAAGTCATTCCCAAAGTAGACGTTATACGCGTGTTAGGCTTGTATATTGCAGCCAATGGCCACAATGGCGAAACTGTTCGCAGGTTGGAACACGCGGTAAATCAGACAATCCGACTTCTAAAACGAATTACGAACCGACATAGTGGTATGAAAGAAGGGAACACTATTAGACTTGTGCAAGCCTTTGTCCTCAGTAGAATCACGTACGTTGCCTCTTACTTGAATTGGCACGTCGCCGAGAAGATAAAATTAGATTGCTTAATCAGGAAAGTGTATAAGCAAGCTTTATGCTTACCCATGAACACAAGCACAGTGAAATTATTAGAACTAGGCTTGCACAACACGCTTGACGAATTAATAGAAGCGCACAACGTAGCACAGTATGAACGACTTTCTAAGACTAAAACGGGCAGGTACATCCTCGAAAAACTGGGAATCCACTATCACACGCAGCAAGGCGAAAAAGCCGACATAACCGTGATGGTGAGGGAAAAGATAGTGATTCCGCCGTTGCCCAAAAATATGCACCCGGAACATCACACCGGCCGAAGAAACCAGAGAGCGCAGGACTTGCAGAGAAAATTCGGAAATTGCAAGGAAGCGGTATTCGTGGACGCGGCCAGATACGCGCGAAGGTGTGGTTACGTGGCCGCGGTGGTCGACGGTAAAGGGACATGCATGACGAGCGTTACGGTGCAAACGCCACTGACCGAGACGGCCGAGGAGGTGGCCATAGCACTCGCGGTGGCGACCACTGAGGCCGAAGTAGTAATTAGTGACTCGCAAGCAGCGATACGCAACTATGCGAACGGTCGTGTCTCCCGAGAGGCGCTGCGAATCCTAATGACTAACGAAGACAAAATTCGGGAAAAAAATGACACTTTCGTCATATGGACCCCCGCACACACACAAACCCCGCTGGCCGGCAACGAGGCGGCGCACGCGGCGGCTCGAGCACTCACGAACCGAGCCGTTGCGAACGCCGACGCCGCCTCGGACGAAGTTCCACGCGGGGGGGAGTGGGAGTGGGGGGACCGCATGACTAGTTACCACGAAATAACGCAGCACTATAAGCTAGAAAGGCGAAAGTACCCTCCGCCACACAACAGGTTAAATAAAAAACAGGCAGTTGCGTGGCGACAACTGCAAACATATACTTATCCGAATCCAGTTCTCTTTAGTCTCTGTTACCCTGATCTGTATTTAACAGAAAAATGCAAGGTTTGCGATGAAAGGGCGACACTTTCACATATACTATGGGAATGCTCGAGTTTAGATGAAAGCAACGATGAAAACCACGAAGAGGCAGTTTCGGACCGCAGGACACGCTGGGAGGGGGCTCTGCTCAGCTCCTCATTCGAACAACAACTGTGGGCCGTCCAGCGAGCCGAGGAAGCCGCCCGAGCCCAAGGGCTCGTGGCCGACGCCTAGGCCCGCCCCAAATCAACTTCGCTGGACTTCATAAATAAAGTTATTCTTCTTCTTCTTCTTCTTCCATGGACGCCCCACTCTTGGGAATCATTAACGCGGCCATTATTTTACAAGAGCAGTGCCGTGACCCTGACCTGCTCCCGCTTATCGACTTCTTAGAAGGACGACGTGAAGACGTGCCACGAGTTTGTGCGAGAGGACTGCGATTTTTTTGTTTAAGGAACGACGTTCTTTACAAGAAAAACTTTCCTCCCACCGGCGGCCCGTACTTGCTCGTCGTCCCTGCATCACTGCGAAAAGAAATTCTGGAAGCCTGCCATGAGGAAGGCACCTCCGGTCATCTCGGCTACACACAAACATTGTTTCGTCTGCAAAGCAGTTACTACTGGTCGAACGTACCTGCTGCTGTAAAATATCACGTCAAAATCTGTGCCAACTGTCAAAGACGCAAAGCACCACCCTGCAGGTCAACAGGCTTATTACATTCCGTCCAAGTACCGGCAAAGCCATTCACCCAAATCGGAATGGATTTCCTGGGCCCATTACCAACTTATACCGCAGGGAACAGATGGATCGTTGTCGCCACCGATTACTTGTCTCGCTACGCAGAAACTAAAGCCATGCTGAGGGCCACAGCAGCAGAAGCGGCTCATTTCTTCATAGAAAACGTTGTCCTTCAGCACGGTGCTCCAACAGTTCTCATCACGGGTAAAGGAACTGCGTTCATGGCAGAACTTTTGGAGTCGGTTCTCAGGCTCAGCGGTACAGCTTGCCAGAGAACAATGGCGTACCATCCACAAACGAGCGGACTAACAGAGCCGCTTAATAAAACCCTCGCAGACATGCTCTGCGTGTATGTCGAAACGGAACACAAAAACTGAGATGAAATTTTGCCTTACGTCACCTTCGCCTATAGAACCGCCCATCAGGAAACTACCGGAATGACTCCATTTAGTTTATTACACGGGTGCGAAGTCGCTAAAACGTTGGACGCTATACTGCCGCACTAGTTTGACTACACTCATGCTGACACCGAAGAATTTGGTCAGCGCGCCGAAGAAGCCCGACAGCTAGCCCACGTGCGTATTTGTCACCAGCAACACAAAGATGCGAAACGGTACGACCTACGACATGAATGGATAACCTACACACCAGGCGACAAGGTATGGGTCTAGATCCAAATACGTAGACGCGGACTTTCAGCGAAGCTCTTACGCCAATACTTCGGCCCATATCGAGTCACCCGACGATTGAACGACATCAACTACGAAGTTATTCCCGACGGCGATTGCAGTTCCAGTCACCGAAACCGCTCTCCCGAGATCGTGCATGTCATTCGGATGAAACCCTACTTGTCTAGCGAACTCTCGTTTGTCCTGTCGGAGCATATGTGCGTTTGTTTTTTAAGTACAGCGCCTTGGCTGCGCATCAGGACAATGCCATTTTTGGAGGGAGGCAAATGTCACGTGCGTCCTGCGAGAAAGACGAAGGTGACAGTACATATGCGCATTTGCACGCTTTTATGCAGAACGCAACAACGAGAAAGACAAGGAACGCTCTGGCGCGTGGTAAATAAAAAGACCAACCCACTGCTGCTTTTTCAGCGCCTTCAAACACGTCCTCCGTTTTCACGTCGTGACAATATTCAAAAAAACGCACCGGCTATTGCTTCTTTCGTGTGGTTTTTTAATCCTCTTTATCCATTTCTCTTAAATTCACTTTTAAAGCCATGTCTCTTTCTAGCTCCAACAGCTTGTTTTGTTGGCATTTCTTTCAAAACCAAGTTTTCTGCTCTAACTCGAATCAATGCTCTACAGTATCGTTCTTGGTCAATGAACTCTAGCTTCTTTTTAGTTCTGTTTATATTCTCTGGAAATGTACCAGCCTGGGTACATTTCTCTGCCAATAACTGTTGCAGGTTTTAATGCAAGCGCACTTCAAGATTTTTTTCAGCATGTCTTAGGATGCTGGCTCTCTTAAGTGCTTTCAGCTTAGTGGTATGTTTTAATAGCTCTACTGGTGTCGCCAAGATTAAAGTTGTCTGTTTGCTAAATCTTCTATACCCTCTAAAAATGCTAATAATTTCTTGATCCTTTATTAGCATTAAATAAAATTTCCAGTGGTACCACGAAAATGTTTGTTATTTCTTTTATGTTTACCCACTAAGAATGAAACCAAACAGTGATCACTGAACGTATTAGGTGTAACAGTAAAAATGACACGAAGGGATGATTTCAGAAGACACGTATACTCTGTCAAGTCTAGCATGGCTTGAACGCTGAAAGTGGGTAAACATGACCCCTTTTCTACTGAAAAAACTTTCACTCACGTCTTCTAGCTGAGCCTTCATCACCATATCGATTTGAATAGTGATGCTTGAATCTCTGTGTGGCCTCAAACTCGATTTATCTATACTCTAACAAACGCAGTTGAAATCTCCGGAAAAAATTGATTTAGGTTCAGATTTCATATATAAATCAAACTTTTCAGAAAACTACTTTCGATCTTGAATTAAAGTAGGTGCATACAAACAGATCACTCTTCATTTTTTTCTTAGTAAACATAAATCACATAAAATGACCCGCTGCGCAGGTAGTTATGGACTCCACTTTCACTTTAAGGCTCTGCCGAATTAACAAGAGGCACCCTGCAGGCGTACCCTCTGCGTGACAAACGCACACAACAAACAGTCTAGTGAAAGGCAGCACCAGTCATTCAGCGTGCTCTTCACTATCTACTTTAGTTTCCTGTAGAGTGTCTAGATCTTGTTTTATAATCAGGCAATAAAGCTGGTTTTGCTGCCATTTGGCAGAAAGCCCACGTACATTAAGTGTCGCCAATCTAATCGTCGCTGTCGTAATGAGAAAAAGCCGAGCGAACGAAGCTTGCCTTAGCAAAATCAAGCCCACTGTCCGGCCGACGCTCAAGGTGTTGTCCCATCGCCGTCGCGTGGAAGCGACGACGAACGCAGGCGGCCAGCACCCCGAGACGTTTAGGGGCGAAGCTCCTTACAGCGGCACTCGTTCGTTCCTCGTAGTCGTAGCAGTAGTCGTAGAGTAAAACCAGTCTTACATTTGGATCTCGAAGGTGGTGCCAGAGAGAGGTTTCTTCTGTGCGTTGTTGAACAATAAAAAAAAATTCGCCGCGTGCGCGTGAACTAAAAGCCGAATTCTCCTGTCTTTCCTTCCCCCTTAGCAGCCATTGGCATGTACAGTAAGGTCCACTGTTGGAGGAAACACGATAGCGTGCGGCCGGCGGTCCACAAGGCGCTAACTGCTGGTGAGATTTGGAAACGCGAAGCATGCGCACAGAACCACAAGGGCGGTTCGTGCACTGAGTCATGTGCTACTTCCCCGCCCTAGCGCTCAGCGGCCGCTTACACCGGGATATGTTTCAGTGGCTGGAAGAAAGCTGCTGTGTTTGTTGCATAAAGCACCAACTTCCTTGTCTGTTATCAAAAGCAGCAGGCTGGTTCAAGCGTTGTGCAAAGCTTACGACTAACATTTCTGTGAGAATTGACACTATAGTTTACGAAAGTGATGGGCTTCGTTATCGTTTTCACAGAATTTCACACCTGCTGGCGTAATTCATCACTAAACGAATTTTTGGACGTGCTAGCTCTTTAATTTGTCATGGCGAGGGTGCCCAAGCATGAAAGGCTCCTCATAGTCGAGGCATATGGTAAAGAATACAGTCAGTGTGCTGTCGCTGCTGGGGTAAACAGGCCACTGAACACTGTGATGGTGCTCTTGTGCGCCCTTGCCCCCCTCACCTGACTTGAACGTAATTGCAATTGTGTCGGGCCGGATTAAATCATTTCTCTCTCGCCGAACCCTCCACGTCAAATCTGTGGATGACCTCTGCAGGGCTGCCGTAAACATAGAATGGGAGCGGCTTAAGCGCGATTCATGCTTCACGGTAGCTCTGTACATGTTTTTGCCTGCAAGGGTGAAGGCCGTACTCAACGCTGCAGGTGAAATCACCCAATACTGAACGAAGCTTTTCATTCTTTTAACGTCAAAAGACCACAGATCTGACCTGCTCCATCTTTTGTCACGAATAAATTTTTCTTTTGTGTTTTACGTACTTCATTTTTCATGCGCGCACGTATTGGGGAATCGTGCTACATTTCATGAAAGTGCATGTTATCACGCTTCAAAATATGGAGTTTCTTCCCATGTTGCTTCTTGAATCGAAAACTCACACGATTTAGAACGTTAACTCTAATATTTGCCGGGATGTAGCAAGCCAGAGCTAGGACATAGGGATGACGCCGTATTGGTCCTTCAAAGCGATTTCATTCTCAAGTGTTTTCTTGACTCGACATGATGGTATAGGGGTTATGGTACCCGACTGCTGGCCTGAGGTCACAGAATCAAATTCCAGTCGTGGCAGCCGCATTTTCGATGGAGGTGGAAATATTCGAGGCCCATGCACTTTGTTTGCAACTCCAGGTGGTTGTGATTTCTGGAGCCTTCCACTGCGTCGCTCATGATGGTACCGTTGTTCTTCGATGTTAAAGCCCAATGATTAATAATTTTATTAGGCATTAATTACACGCTTCTTAGTATAATCACATGTCTTTTCATGGTTTATCACATATAATCAAATTTCCAACGTTGTGGCTCTGAATCTCATAGTTTTTAAACTGGTGAGATGCCACTGAAAAAACAAGCTGGCCCTTTTGTGTGCCGGAAGACTACCTGACGGGGCACCGGACGAGCAGCGGTGGTATGAACCGCTCCGCGGAAAAACGAAAGCGCTCGGCGAGCGCAGGGGCAGAAGGTAGCAGACTAAATCCGAAGAGCGCTGCCTTCGCGCTTTTATGCGCATGCGCCACGTTTACAAATCTCGCCACCAGTTCGCGCAACGCAGGCCGCTGACACGCGTTCGCGTGTTCCCCTAACAGTGGACCGTACAGTACATTGAGCACTATCTGACAAGAAAGGGTCGCTACGTTATAGTCGCTGGGCATAACCTCCTTAGTTTTAAAAGAGGTTTAGCGAGCATTGGGCCGCAGTGCCATGAATACAGTGAACTAGTATACATCATGAACTCGATGTGGTTAAAGGTGGCAAGTAGACACGAAGCGCAAGCCGTAAGAAAGTGTGCCTGTGCCCCTTCTCGTTTAGTTCTTGAATAGTCCTCTGGATGGCGGTGCACATGCGGAATATATGATGAAAAGATGCGAGACAGTGGTGCTTGGAGTGTTGAATACATGGATGAATGGTCACACAGACAGATGCAAGGATGGACTCACAGATGGCTGCACCAACGGATGAACGCATGGACAGACGCAGGGGTGAATGCAGGGGTGAACGCAGGGACGGACGCACAGATGGATGTGCGGACGCACGAGCAGACGCACGCACAGACGGACGAATAGACGCAAGGACGGTCACACAGATGGACGCATGGACGAACGGAAGCAAGAACGAATGGACAACGAATGCTTCGCCCCACTCTCCATAATTCACTCCGTGTATATGCTGCCATTTTTTGGGACCAGTCAATCGCCACTGTCCATGATCTTCCTAGGTCAAACTAAGGTGCTTCATCGATGGCCCTTAGGTCTGACGCTGCTCGGACGCCACGTCTCCCTCATTTAGGCGTCGTTTAACTCGCGTATTTTCGAATGTATTCATGTCCATAGTAGTGTCGTAGCTGATGATTGGTTCGGGCTCATGTTGGCTTTCCGTCCAAGCCGAACGCCGTTGCATTGGAGTGCCCATAACCACATTTTCATTTGTGTCTTGCTTAGATGTATCCATCTCTCTCTCGCAAGTCACCACTGCATGAAACTCCTACACCGCTGCCTCCTACGCCGCGGCCCTCTCTGCTTTTTCTTCATTCATAAGCATTTAGTCCATGAGCAATTCAGTGTGATCAGAATTTGTTTCTCGACTTGCTGTACTGGCGTAGGAACAAGTACAGTCCACCTGCTGATGCATAAAAGCGCGGCAACCAGCGCACCTGGGCACACTGCAGTCACGACAAATGTGTCCAGCGTTTCGGCAACGCAGGCACAATGGCGCTATTCCTGGCACGACCACCAGTGCCGTGCCGCTCCCGAGACGCATCTGGTGGGGTATGCTATCCGTGCACCACTCCGCGTATTTGTATGCATTACAACAAGCATCACACTTTCCTAGGCTATCGGTAATCTTTCTGTTATACCTCCATTATTTCAAATATGAACAGTAATTTTTAGAACCACTCGATTCTTGGCCAATCTCCCATAGTGGGTATGTGCCAGTAACAGTTGGTGAACAACAACAACAACAATAACTTCGCCCCTAAAAACACGGCGAGCATCGGCCGCTTTCACAGCTCTAGAGCCTGCTATCCTGCGTCCACACGCGTTGGTGACAAGAAGCAGAATGACTGAGCCACACCGGTGCTTTGGACTTGATATCAGTAAAGCAATCGCGTCAGTACGACTTATAAAATGATTTAAAACAGCAAATGAACAACCAGTCGTCGCACAATGCGAACAGTGAATCGAGTGAATCGTTCATGCTCCTACCCATTAAAAGAGCTTTTTCTTGTTTTCCTGTTAACTGTGCCGCATACCCACTTCAGCCGTAATTTGTCATGGTTGTCAGCCAGTGCATATACTATTAGCGCAAAATTCGTTGCACGTGTTTAGCGGATACCACACTTCTCAGAAGAATGACTAAAAATAGCATAGCGAATGCCGGTCATTTACCCCCCCCCCCCCCAAATTTTAAAAATGCCCTAGTGGGCATCAAGGAAGTGCAATTGTAGTAGTTAACAGGTGTTTTGAAAGGCCTTGAAAGGTCGCTCTTCTAGCTTTCGTTGTGACTGTGCTGCGCTTTCCACGAAAGCCTGGCGTTTTTGACCCGGAGACCAGAGATATGAATTTGAAGCTTATATGGCTTGCTGAGCACTTGGAGGAGGTTTTGACTGCTGGCAAACTTTCCACTGAATTTATAACGTCGGACCATGTTAAGATAGCAAATTCTTGGCTCAATTGCGTGTTACTTTCCGCCTTTTTTGTAAGCAAAATATAGACCTAATGCCATTTGTCCTTAAAGAGATTAATGGTTGTGGCAGCCCCATTAGCCCTCAAATGATGAATCACACACCGTTTTAACACCCTTTTGTTTTAGAGTGTATGACGTGTTTTGTATTTTCTCTGAATTTTTTAGTTGGCAATTACTCATCTGTTGAGCTTTGTTGTGAGGGCTTGTCAGTTGAATAGTCCCTTTTGGCGTAGTTCACAGCATTCAAATATACTATTATTCCAATATCGTGTTGTTGCGAGCAAGCAAGTCATCTCATTTATTTTCCTTTTAATAAAAGTATTCATAAATTAGGAGTTTTTCTCGAATTGATTCAAATCCGTCTAGACAGAACTTGAGAAAACGGCAAAAATTTGCTAAGCAAACTAAACACAACGATGTAAAAGCTATTTTATGATATGTTATACATGTGGGCTAGGAGAAGTTTCAGGCCGCACTCAATTAAAAAAATATGCAGCGAATTTCACCATTATTAGCTTGATAACTTTGGATTTGGCTCATATTGAATTGATACATTGAATTCAATGCGGTATTTTTGAAAAAAGTTTACTTAAATTGACCTTCAAGAGTGTTAGAATGGAGCTTTGACAGAAAAGCCATCGGCAGCAGTGCTTCAAGAGCGCTATACATGAAGAGTAGGTGAGTCATCCTCACAGCACAAGCAGCTGTCTTCAAGTTCTTGTGAATGATCATTATTTTCTTGGGCACGCGTGAGGACATTTACGAAATAACCAAGGTCTTCTTTCTCTTGCCATGAATTGCGAAAATGCTTCACAAAAAGGCTCGTCAAATCTTCCAGTTTTATCTCGTTCACATTGTTGGTGTAGAGTGCGCATTGTACAGGTGCTTGTGCAAGGGACCTTCCCTTTTTTAGGACGGGCACAAAATTTGACAAGGAGACCTTGTAGTGAGGTTCTGCTCTAATTTTAGGACTTCTACAAGCTGCATTTCTTTGAATGTAGAAGACCTTGGTTTCAGATATTTTGAATGGCAAGCTGGACGTCAACTTCATCACTGCGGAACAGTCGGTTTTCCAGTCGTATACGTCCCAAACTTTTTCAAGCTCTAAGACAGTGCCATGATTTGAAAAAAAAAATCCTTCGGTAGCTCTGCGGATTCAGGATTTCTTCGAGTTTTCTTACACCCTTTTCAATCGGGCAAAACACCCTGTCTTGGGGTAAAAAGCTGTGCCCTGTGACAGGAAACACAACAGAGACTACTGAGATCCCTGAGGGGACCTCATTCTGAAGCCACCAAAGAAGCATGCAAAGCACAGTACTGTTTTTATTCTGCTCAGCACAGCCATCCGCTACTAACTACACTTCCCTTATTCCTTCAAATTTCACGCTTCGAAGTGTATTATGCACGGCACTGGCAACTTGGTTGCTGCCTTTCGAGCTTTCATCTTCGCTCCATGTGTACGAATGCACGGTTTCCTTGGGCATTGATCCGCCCACCTTGTGTTCCACCACGCATAGGTGGTATTGATACAGCTGGCGGCTGTAGTAGGCCTTCTGGCCCGGAACTTTGGGGAGGACTTGATTCTGATGGCAATCAAAGGAGAAAGTTTTCAAGACTTCCCTTCTCTAACGTAGCATTGAGTAATCGACCCTTCACTTCAACCTGTGCATACGTTGCTCGGTAATGATACGCTGTTTCTGTGAAGCATCTTGACAAGTTTTCATTTGCCCCGCCGCGGTGGTCTAGTGGCTAGGGTACTCGGCTGCTGACCCGCAGGGCGCGGGTTCGAATCCCGGCTGCGGCGGCTGCATTTCCGATGGAGGCGGAAATGTTGTATGCCCGTGTGCTCAGATTTGGGTGCACGTTAAAGAACCCCAGGTGGTCTAAATTTCCGGAGCCCTCCACTACGGCGTCTCTCATAATCATATAGTGATTTTGGGACGTTAAACCCTACATATCAATCAATAAGTTTTCATTTCACGCGCATTTCTCAAACATACAGAGCAAACGTCCGTTCTTGGTGTTCTGAACGAAAGGTTGAACTTCGTTTCAAAAATGTGGTGAAAGAAGCCACACTTAGCCCGCGCATCTTCGGGTGCTTGTTGGAAATCTTCCACAAGTTTCGGATGATTTTCACCTCAACTGGAACGTATAACCTTTTTGTCTTATTCCGATTGTAATGGGACTCTCCTTTAACGATTGTAATCTTCTTCCGATTGTCTTCTTTCGACTGTCTTTGTCTTCTTCTGATTGTAATAGGACTCTCCCGATTGTAATAGGACTCTTCACAATTAATGGGGACGCGAGCTTCAAGGTTGTGTCACACGACCACTGCATCTTCAATTAGCTTGAAATTCAGTGTTCACATATATGCAGGCTTTTAAAATGACTGATTGATTTAAATGTGGGATTTAACGTCCTTAAAACACCATATATATTTTTTAGAGACGCTGTACTTGAGGGCTTCGGAAATTTTGACCAACAGGGGTTTTTTAACGTGCACCCAAATCTGAATACCTTAGCCTACAGCATTTTCACCTCCATCGAAAATGCAGCCGCCTCAGCCGGCATTGGGCTTCTAAGTAAACAACTAGAAGTCATTTATTTAAATTGTGCTCAGTATTGCTCCAGAGAATCACTTTGCTGGAGACATTACCAGACGAAGAAGTGTGTTTTGAATAGGAGCTGCTTCTGCTAACTCCGGCGTATTTCAGTTGTAATTTAAGTCTGTTGATCAGTTTCTGCTGCTCCCTTGGAGGGGATGAAAGTAGACCACCCCGGGCGCCTGCTGGCACCAGCGGCGTCAGCGCCGACCGCCTCCAGGAAGCGGATGGGACAAGCGAGCGACAGCGACAGTGAAGATACTCATGCTTACAATCTCAGCAGTGAGGACTTCTCAGATGACGGTTTCCAACCTGTGCTGAGCCGCAAGGCGAAGAGAAGGAACATGAGGACATCCTCATCCTCAACTATTCAAACTGTAAGTGAAGTGCCAAAATCGAACACTTATACCATCCTGTTTCTGCCTGCACTTCCTACCGTCAGCATGAAACGCCTTAACAGACAGTCTGTGTCGAGGTCTCTGGAAACGCTCGGGCCAAATGAGATCACGGACATAAGAGTGAACGCCAGAAAAAATATACTGGCTGTGGACGTTTTGCACGCAAGTGCGTTGGGCGTTCTGCGCAGTGTAACTGACTTGGATGGCAACCAGGTGCGCTCTCATGTTCCCTTGGGATGTGATGTAGTAACCGGCGTGATCTACGACATTGATGTCACTATTTCCAATAAGGACTTAGAACTTCTTGTCAAGTCAACAACTGATACTCCAATTGTTTATGTCACCCGGCTAGGCAAGTCTCGCTGTGTGAAGGTTGCGTTTAGGAGCACATCACTCCCCTCTCTTGTGAAGGTGGGGTACTTCAGACATGCTGTGCGGCCTTTCATTCCAAAGCCTCTCCAGTGCTGTAAATGCATGAAACTTGGACATGTGACCAGCGTCTGCGAGAATTCGGTGGTATGCCACCGCTGCGCCAAGCACCAAGAAGCGGATAAGTGCGTCGCAACTGTCAAGAAATGCTCTAATTGCAATGGATCCCATGAAGCCACATCGAAGAACTGCCCGCGGATTCAGAAGGAAATTGCCATCTTGAAGAAGATGGCGCGCGATCACTCATCTCATCGAGAAGCCGCAGCTAAATTCAGAAGGCGTCGTTCACGTCGACGTTGGTCTTCGAGGACGCCCGCTACCTCCTCGACACGTTTGCGTGATCCCTCATCACTACCACCTCCTTTGGCTCCCAGACCACATGCCGCGGGAAAGGCTGTAAAGGACAAAGCCAGTGAGCATACCCTAACTGCGACAGAGTGGCCTGCACTTCAAAGGGAAGCAGCATCAAGCGAACCGAAGGAGCTTCATGACGGCCAGTCCGCGCTCCCGGTTCGAGATCTTTCCAACCAAGACAGGCAAGTGGCTGCAATCGTGCAATCATTAATTGCCACGATTCACACGCTACTGAGCAGCATACAATCTCCGTCTGCTAAGAGTGCACTGCAAATACTGGATGCACTGAATCCAGTTCTTGCTAACTTCGTATAAGCACAATGGCTCAACAAAATCTCCACTTCCGCACTGAAGTTAAAACTGCGTCGCTTTTTCAGTGGAATGCCAAAGGCATGAAGTCCCGTATCTCGGACTTGCGCCAATTTGTTCGGGCCAATCAATTCCCTATACTTGTCATATGTGAACCAAACGTGTCAACGCCTTATAGATTGTCCGGTTATGAAGCTTTTTGTTCAGCCGCTTGCGAAGAACGAAGCAAAGTAATTGTTTACATTCGCACAGACTTGACTTATCTTTCGCACCCAATAAATTCAAGTGACGACAATCAGTACGTGTGTCTTCGTGTGAAGAAGAATGCAGTTTCGTTCACGCTTATTGGTGGATATATATCTCTGTCATCCCGATTTGACTGCGACAGATTAAATGACATCCTAATGAGAACCGATGGGCCTTGGAGCATCACCGGTGACTTCAACGCCCATCACATGCTTTGGGGGAGCACTAGGATGAATGCCAGGGGCCGGAACATTGTTACATTCGCTTCCGATTACGACCTTTCCATCATGAACGATGGTACCCCCACATATCTGCGGGGTCTCACGTATGGCAGTTGCCTCGACCTGACATTGGTGTCACGGTGCTTCTCTCACAAAGTTAAGTGGTTTTGCGATATTGAGACTCATGGGAGTGATCACATACCCACCTACGTGACGATCGATGGTATCATAAAAAATTCTCTTCCGGTGTTGCAATTGGCACTGACTGGTCGATGTTTGCATCGCGTGTTGAGAACGCTTGCCAAGAAGGCCTCGCCTGGAGTCTGTAAAACACCATAGTGGAAGCTATGCAAGCGTCAAAATGTAAATTACCATTTTCGTCTAAAGTAACACAGTTTGACATCGACCTGAAAAAATTACGAGCTATACGAAGGCGTGCAGAACGACGATACAGACGCACAAGATCAATTTACGATCTGAGGGAAGCAAGGCGGCTCCAGAAAAAGATTCAACGACGCATTTACAAACTGGAGAGCGAACGCTGGAAAGCATTCTGCGAATATCTAGACCCTAATAAACCGCTGTCATATATCTGGAGAACAGTTCGTGGTCTTCGCTCCTCTCCACAACAACGGCACCCTTTTACAGCTTTGGCACTCCATCAGGGAAAAACAGAACTCGAAGTGGCTGAAGAATTTTGCACGAGAGTTGCCGGGAATATTTTGAACGAGAGCATCGACGCCGTGATCGTTCCTGAGACGCGATTACCAGAAATGGACATTCCGTTCACCATGGAAGAACTGGAAGGTGCGTTAGTCACTTCTAAGCGCGTGTCATCGCCAGGTCCTGATGGTATTACTTATAGTGCGTTGGGACACCTTGGACAAAAAGCTAGAAAAGAACTTTTAACATGCTTCAACAACTCCTGGCTCAGCGGCAGTGTTCCCCGGGATTGGAAAATTAGTCGATTATTACCACTTTTGAAATCGGGAAAATCACCATTGGACTTGACAGCGTATCGCCCTATTGCCCTCGCAAGCTGCCTCGGAAAAGTGATGGAAAGAATGGTTCTATTTCGTCTCGAGTGGTACTTGGAACGATACACCAAATACCCATCTTGCATGGCAGGCTTTCGTCGGGGCCGCTCCTCCATTGACTGTGTCCTTGATTTATAGACATTTGCTCAACAAGAAAAAAGTCGCAAGCGCATATCAGTGGCACTCTTTTTTGACGTGAAGGGTGCATATGATAATGTAGCTCACGATGCCATCCTCACTTCTCTCGCAGCAATGGGCATTGGTGGACGAATGTTTCAATGGATAAAAGATTATATAACTGGCAGGGGTTTCTTTGTACAAACATATGAAGGTACAACTGCCCAACATTACACCTACTGCGGAGTACCTCAGGGAGGTGTTTTAAGCCCCACATTGTTCAATGTGGCCCTCATTGGTCTGGTGAAGGTTCTGTCAAAGTCGGTGTGCCTATCCATATACGCCGATGATATTTGCCTCTGGAGTGCTGCAGTTACTCGCCCTCAGGTGCGTGCACGAATACAGCGGGCAGCAACCCTCACAACAGCCTACCTTCAGAAACAAGGCCTATATATATCAACTGTGAAGTGCGCGTTGGTGGCGTTTACACGCAAACCAATGACGCCATACCCTGTTTACATCAATGGGCAGAGTGTCAAATATGCACGGACGCATCGTTTCCTGGGCATAATAATCGACAGAAGTCTTTCGTGGATCCCACATTGTGCGTACTTGAAGAAGAGACTGCTATCTATTGTGCATATCATGAAATTCTTGTGCGGTAAAGCATGAGGAACTTCTGTGGCCTCCATGCTACAACTGTACAGGGCCCTATTTCTGGGTTTATTGCGCTACAGCTTGCCGGTACTGACTAACACTTGCAAATCGAATACTCATTCATTGGAGAGTTTGCAGGGTCAGGCACTGCGTATCTGCCTAGGACTGCCCCGATGCGCTTCTACTTATGCCACAATCATGCTTGCCAAAGACCATCCGGTCACGACATATATAGCTGTGGATTGCCTCAGAGCGCACATTCGACATGCTAGCCGTGTTCCCGACCACCACTTGGTCCTTCTACCTTCCGGAAGACCACGTGCTACGTTTTCAGACGTCATAGCCAAGCACCTAACCAGCATTCCATCAGGATATACGCCAGCTGCGAGAACGGCATGCCCTTTGTGGTGCCTCGACCAGCCGCAAGTACGTCTAGAAATTCCGGGAATCAAAAAGAAAAGCAGTCACTCCAGAGTAGCATTGAAGCAAGCAACACTGCTATTATTACATGAGTTGTACTTAGACCGAACGCAGATATACACTGATGGGTCCGTCTCATCCAGCAGCTCATCAGGTGCCGCTGTAATTCCGGCTGCAGAAATGACAATCAAGTTTAAGTTGTCGCATATGACTACATCTACGGCATCAGAGCTTGCTGCTATAAGGGCTGCTTTACAATATCTCGTTCAAGAACGTCCAGGAAAATGGGTCATATTCTGTGATTCGAAGGCAGCGCTTCAGAGTTTGCAGTCTGCCATGAATAGGAGGAGCCATGACCAACTGGTACAAGAAATAAGACATTGCCATCATGAAGCTCTAGCACGAGGGCATGATATTATATATCAATGGCTGCCTGGACATATCGGTATTACCGGAAATGAACTAGCCGATGATGCAGCCCGCTCAGCCCATGAAGAAACCCGTGTAGTCCCGATTCCTCTATCAAGGAATGATGCAGCAAGACAACTTTACCTGCTGGCTCGAGATCTCACACGCACGTTCTGGTCGTCTACCAGCTTCCAAAGGTGTCAATTTTATGAACTGGATTCTTCGCTCAAGCTAAAGCTACCATCACAACTTTCCCGCTCCGATGCGACACTGTTATGCCGCTTTTGGTTGGGTGTTGCATTCACAAAGGTGTACTCCTTTCGCATTGGTATGGCAGACACTCCTACATGCGACTACTGCGGAAATGAAACCATCGAACACGTCCTCTGCAGCTGCGCTTGCTACGACACACAGCGATGCCAGCTACGGATGGTTTTGAATCGACTTGACCCCGGACCATTTTGTGTGCAGAAGATACTAGGACCTTGGGCATCTGCCTCAGTTGCGCAGAAAGCAACTAAAACACTGCTTCTTTACCTTAAGTCAACAAACCTGAGCGACTGCCTGTGAACTGTGTGTGCTCCCCGAGTGTGCTCGTGATTGTGTGTACCTTCTCATCTTTGCGCAACCTCTTTTCTCCCCTTTATCCCTTCCCCAGTGCAGGGTAGCAAACCGGATGTGCGTTTGGTTAACCTCCCTGCCTTTCCATGTATCTTTATCTCTCTCTCTCTCTTACCAGGTTGAACGATCGGTTGATATGCCGCAGTCAAGGACCAACATGAGAAGTATTTTCTCCTGTTTAAAACAAATAAAAAAACAAAACGTCCATGCATTTTGGGCCTGATAGTTGTTTCTTTTTTTATTACTGGATATGGTTGGTACCGAACTACTTAGATAATTAGCAGCACGCTCAATAACTTTGATTAGTGAAGCTCACTCAAACCAACACATCAATTCATTTTCTTTCTTGAAATGTAAGACTGAATGCTTTGGAAGTATGCGAAGCGAACTCGACGTGCATGTGGCAATGGCATTTTATTTAGTGTCTGACGGGGTTATTTTTCGTTCGCTGTTTGGAATAAAAAAGTGCATTCCGGATTTATTCTACAAATTCTGTTAGTAGAAGTAAAGTTCTGGCCTTTTTTTGAAGCTCTAGACAGATGTCGTGTTAATTATTTAAAACAAATATGCTAGGCAGTGTACGTCTGCACTTTCTGGTAATGATGGGCATGAAGTATAGTTGTATCGATTGTGTCTTCAAGTGTAGCCATTAATGTATTTTATTTATCACCACACCTCACTTTTCAGTCAATTCTTTTTGAGTCTTCGGTGAGCTAAGTAAAATAGGCCCGACCAGCAAGGAATTTCGGCTGTGAGTGTTGGCAAGTGGGGCACCATTCCGCAATTGGAGATTGCTGCCCACAACGAGTAATGTCTATTCTCATCTGTTTTTACTTATACCCAGCAATCAGCGCAACGAAGGGTGGGTTGTCGAATACCCCTAAAGTTTAGGGCTATACGATAAGAACATCTGGATAGTGATGCTTCATAACAGTGGAATTAGAGCGACTAATAAGTTACTCACTTTTCTATATTAACGTTTTTGTAACCAACATAAGTGCCGCTTTCTCAACATTATAGCATTGACATAAACGACAATAATCGTTCTGTAATCAAACACTTTCATAAATGCGCGATTCCTCTCCTGTTATGAATTATTGTATGGTTGCAAGACAGCATAGCTGAGAGTAGCACATTTAGCACATTTATTAATTTTGAAGTGTTCTCTTGGTAAGGACAGATCCGAAAATGCCTGGGAGGTTTATCGTCACCCTTAGTTCAGACCTATATTGGGGAAAAACTAGAAGAGGAGCGAGAACATTTTCTGTGCGTTTGATTGTAATTAATTATGTGCATGTACACAGACTTCCGCTTGAATAAAAAACACCAGACATATTTACAACTATAACAGACAAAATTTAGTATTAAATACACACTTACATGTGCGGGTAATTGTACCACGGCTTTGTCCACAGATTATCCTACACTAGTAGACATTGTTACATGTTGTGTGCTGGTATTGTACTGATTACTCCTGTTTATGTTTTGTGGTTTTCGTTTGTTAAAATATTTGAATGTTTAGATTCTAGCGTAATGGTGTTCGTAGCGCGTCTTTATTAGGCCACAAATATTGATAACAAGAAGCCCGTGAAAGCTGATGCTTATTTTGGCATCTTGCAGTTACTTGCATTCTTCTGTAACTGTGCCTACGTTTGCAATTTTCTGTTATTGCATTGTGAAAGCTTTTCTATTGATGACAATAGTTCAAAAAGGATAAAGCTAGTGGCAATACTAACAATATATGCCAGTCGTAAGGCAAGGTACAGCTTACGCCCTACGTTCAATTCTTCAACTTCCATCTGACGCCTCTTCGGACCTGTCCCACAATACACTGATAACTTCACTGAAAACCGCGCTACGTAGACCTTTGCGGCAAGCGCGCCGCCCCAGTAGATCTATGAAGCTACAGTAAAAGAAGAGTGGCAGTGCTTGAGCTTTGATTTCTGCAGGAAAGACGTCACGAGTTAGCACAGGTGACGAGAATGTGACATTATCCGTGACATATTCATACATAAGGTTACATGTCGAAGCGCGTGGTGTGGGCCCAGGAAACCCGAGCGCAGTTTATCATGAGGCCGACACTTGGCGTTGGGCAAAAATAACACAGTATATTGATAGAGTGAATGATGACGAGTGGGGCCAAGCGTCTGTCTGTCTGTCTGTCTGTGTGTCTGTCTGTCTGTCTGTCTGTCCGTCCATTCATCTGTATGTCCGTATGTCTGTTCGCGCGTCCGTACATCTTAATACACACATTTCCATTGAGCCAACCTCATCTAGGAATTAGGACGCGAAATGGTGATGACACAGCGCCATCTATTACACTGTTCGGGAGATTTTTCTGGTTATGCTTGATGCAGGACAAGTTTTATGTTAAGTGGAGCTTTGCTCCAAAAGATGAGTATCCTGCAATGTGAAGGCGGGAGGAGCTGTACGTGAACGTGAGGAACGCCAGTGCAAGGTGCCAGTCACGGTGATTGGTTAACACATTTTTGGAAAGCTTGTCTGTAAGAGTCCTGTTCAAGCGCTTTAACCCCAATCGTCTGAGGGTGGTACGGGGTCGTGAGCTCATACTAATTGGAGAGAGACTCTGGACATTAGCAACAATGGTACCGCATCAGCGTATCAGCAAATTGCGGGGCGCACCATGCACTAGAATATGGTCTCAAAGTAAAAAATCAGCGAAGTCAGTAAAGCAAGTGATTGGCCGGGCTTGGGTGACTGCGTAGTAGATCGCGTAATCGGTAACAATGGCGTCTCACTTGTTGCCTGAAGTAGATGTTAATGAGGGTCCGAGAAGATCCAAACCAACTGGAAGAAAAGCTCTGAATAATAGTCGACAGCTTGAAGGTAGCCGGTAGAACGTCCCGATGGCCTTTTTTCGACGCTGACCAACTTCGCAGGCGTTCACATAACGCCGCATATAGCCTGAGTGGCCAGGACAGTAGAAGTGGCACCGCACGTGGTTACACGTGCAAGAATTGCCAAGGCGACCAGCACTTGGTGTGCCATGATTTACTGGCAGGATTAAGAGTCACTAAAGGTTGATTATAGCCTCCGAAAATAGGCGGATAAAACACTATTTTAGGCCATAAAAATGGTATATGGACCTTTCCAGAAATTGGTGCGCGCCACTTAGGATGGCCGCAAAGCATTAGGGGGGGCCGTAGCATCGGCAGGGTGTCGTCTGCTCATGGAAGTGTTGGCTCACTTCATTTCGCGCAGCGCGCGGGCGTACGAACGCATCCTTGCGGTAATATCGCGCGTGATAACCCTGTTTCAATCTGCACTCATAGAAGAGGCACAACACAGAGCAACATAAAGTCAGCAAACTTATTAGATACCCGGAAAATGCTAACGTATCCGCGAAGAGCCCATTGAATTGGAAACATTACTCGGCTTTCGCAGCGAGCCTGTTCGCTCCGTTTGTTATATTTCTATGTAGCGGAAGCTTTTCTCTTTTGTTATATTTTCAGCATGACCGTGCAGCTTGTCTATTAGTACTTTATGGTAAGCACTATCACTCGTGATATACTGCTGCGTGATGCGCGGTGCAAGACCGTGGCACTTCGCACATGATAATCAATGGCAAAATCTGACCCCTACAAATGGGTTTGAGCCCTAATATGCCAATGCATTGGAATTCTTATTGCCTGTTTCAAATCTTGTGCCTGACAGCCTTTGCACTTAGGACATCAAGAGTACAGTAAAAACCAGCAACCAACACGCCCATAAAGTGGACATCAAGTGAGTACTGTCGTGTACAGGGATTACATTGTTACAGCACAGTGTCGCACTTCATAAAGCAAGATTGTTTTGCATATTTGGCTCGCAGTAATTTTTGTGAAACAGCTCAAAACATGCTGCCTCTATGTCGTTCCTGTTAAGAATTTCTTAATTTACGACCTGACGGTGCAAAAAGTAACAATGGGAAGAAATATATAACAGAATGGGAAGAAATGTATAACAGAATTGTGCACAATTCAAACAACATTCTACTTTACTGCTTGAGCTCCTGTGATCCCTTGTTTCATTACAGTTTATGATCATGCTGATTTATATAACTGTGATTTCGATGCAGATGGCTCTCGAGCCGCAAAAAACGCAGCTGTTCCTGTCACCTCTGCCAAAACAACCTTGAGCCGAACATCTGAAGGACTCGCCTCAGGCGTATTCAGAAGCGAAAGTTCCGCAAAATAGATGGTGGTAATAAGCACTCAGCGCCTGGGCACAGTATGTTTAAGCCAGAAAACGTTGACAAGTAATGCTGTTTAAGGCAACTAATGGTGAGACTGTCACTTTAAAAGCAATGGTAGAAGCATCATTCAGTGTGGTGAATGTATAGAACACCGCAGCAGCGCTTACATCAGTTGGCAACGTTACATGGCTACGAGTATCGCTTTATGTCTCCGTAATAAAGAAAAATACATCTAGCACTCCTTGCCTTGACGCTACCCCCCCCCCCAAAAAAAAAAAACGAGGTGCGCCAAGCCACATAGGTGAGGCCTTTAGCTTTATGGTTTTTAAGCAGATATAACTGAAGATAAGCAAGATGTAAACAGAAAAATAAACACTAAGTAAGACAGCACTAACAAAACTTGCTGTGTTTTTATGAATTTATCCGACACAACTTGAAGGCAAAAGCTGTTTTTTTTATTCAGTTAGTTAATTAGTCCTTTTCCTTCCCATCCGAAGTTTTTCTGCACCTAAAGTGGCTTTGCACTGGTTCGATGAGCAGAGGCGGTCCAAACGTTTAGAACCTCATCTGGTTTTTCTTGGTCTTCGTTATTGGTCGACCGATCACACAGGCAGTGCAAAGCGACAATGCCGTGTGATGATCTGATAATTAGATCATGATGACTTTACACATTATCTGTAAGGTCCGGAAAGGTACAGAACGTGTGAGGTGTGCAACCGTACACATTTTGTGTTTCGTGATATCACGATGGTGGCCTATGGTAACCTGATGACGCGATAATTTTCGCGTCGCTCTTGTTGACGCCACCGCCACGGAATTCCATAGCCAACGACGGAAACTTTTTGTTTTGAGGCGGGAACTGCTGTTGCCTCATCAAACGTTCAACTCGACCGTTTGCGTCCTGCGTTGACGACGTTGAGTGATCTGAAAAATCATCACGAGGTGACACCATATATGGCCTCAGGCACTGCCAAAAAGTGTGACATCAATAAAACGCCATCTGACTTCACGTGATCACGTCATCGCGTGATATCCAAGATTGTTCAAGGTGGTCTGATCATGGAAGCAATGCAAAACCTCATTATGTGCAGCAATTTTTTGAGGGGTGGCGTAGATGGTGGTGCGCATGGGCCTCGGAAGGGGCCTCGGCAGGGGGTGCAGAAGGTGCACTTACCTTACTCAAGGCACGCCAGCACTTGCCCACGCCCAAGCTACACTAGTGCTCTCACCCAGCCACGTTGCAAGACGGTTTCGCACTCATAGTATACACCTGCTGGCACTCAAGGACTGGCAAGGTAGACTCTGCACGCTGGCTTACAATAAAAACAAAATGGCATTCACCTTCGTGTCCTCTTGGGTGAATGCGCAAGGAACTTTTTGATTGCTTATTATGGCATCTAACGGTGTAGTCTCTATAACTTCGTGTATTACCTGTTATGCTTCAACAGTGAAATCTCAGCAGCGTAATCGCACTGATTAAAAACTGCAATATCTTGACGAAGGTCAAACGTAGCTGCAGCATCAAGAAAACTGGAGTCCTTAAGTAGCACAGGGAAATGTAACAAAACATCCAATGTCTTTCACGTATTATAACACAAACAAACAGAGCAGGATTGTTCGCCACTTTCTTCTTCTTTGGCATGTTCTGGGATGATTAGGGCTATTTGTGGCGAGCATTAAAACCTAGTGGACGAGCATGAAAGTCGGAGCACTCAGAAGTAGCCGATTCTTCACTAGAGCAGCACCTTACGCCAGCCAAAAGCACTCACGGCACGCGATGGAAGCAGGTGAAAGCGGAAAAGCGTCATCTGCTCTGCCTGCCCGGTGCTCCACTTTCCCATAATGCTCCAGCCCTGATCTGCCAGGGAAAGGCACGGCGCTGCAATTTCTGGTAAGGTTAATAGGATTGTGTGGTGATGACGTACTAATAAGTGTAATGAATATGCTTATTTCAGTACTAACCAGTACAATTTCTAGAAAGTGCATACAGATGCAACTTCTGTAAAAGCCTGGTTACGCACCATAAGTATTTCGGTATCGTCAAAGAATTGCCACCTATGTGATGTTCCTGAAACGATAGAACATTGTTTCATTAGTTCTAAGCAGTTCTAAGCACGCCACCCTCTTTCTAGACGTCCTGCAAAGGTACTCTAAAAAAACTTGATTTAAATATAGCATACCTTAGCTGGTATCACCCAAACGCTATAATATGCCAGGTCACATGCTCTTGCTAATTGGCATGACAATGTTATAGAAAACTCGCATGTTAGACACGCTTGCGGAACCAGTAATGTTTTTGCCATCCCACTTTATCCAATTGACTGTACAGCCATGAGACTTTCAAGAACAACTGCAGTTTCACTGGTTTGGTATCAAGAGTTCATGAAGTGTGCTGCTTGAATACCCCTTTAGGCACAGTGTTATATGGTATTGTTTTGTAATACGGAATGAAGAGTTGTCGCGGAGGCTTTGAACTTTATGTCACCATGCTAAATTGGTAGTTGTAGAGTCATCATAAGCGCCCTTCACCATTACCTTCTTCTTTGTAGCAGCCGCGCTAGCGCCTTCCATGCCAAGCTTGAGGTGAACAAACAAGAAGAGAAACTAGCTCACGCGCCTGAAATGTCGCATGCTGGCAGGCTCCGCCGCTCCGCTTTCAGCCTACTAATAAAGCGGCAAGTTTGGCATGTCCCCGTCGGCCGCCTTCTCAGCGTCGTCTCGCGTGTACACTCTCTCCTTCTCTCGCCCGGTACAATAGTTTTTCATATGCCTCGGGTATAAGTTCTTACCAGTTAGAAAAGTACTCTCGCATGCAATGCAGCGTACCGAAATTTGCACACTGAGAAGCTCTTTCAGAAAAAAGATATGCTGTAGAGGATCGAAATTGTTTTCGAAGGAACAAAAGTGTAAAAGTGTGTTACTTTTGGTTGTCAGCTGCGGAACAGTACAATTACAGAACAATATACGTGCAAAAATATTCATAACAAAGAAAGTTCAGACTGTACGTTTTGAAAATAAATTACGCAGGAACATAATAAAAATGATAACTGTTCCACAGAATGTTTCTCATCAGAGAGACAAAGAAAACCGGAACCATGGTTATGCTTCAATGCTGGTGTCATTCAGTGAAGCGTTGCTTAGTTTTTTGTAAAAAATGAACTGGCAAACTTTTCTAAGTGTATTTTTAGCGCTTCTTTCATCATAAACTTTTACCAACTAGCCCAACTGGCAGTCATCCTAAATTTTCTAAGTAAACTGTTGTTATTTTTGGTGATAAGAGCCTGCAGATGTTGCTATATAGATGAATGCCCATGACGCGCGAAATGCCCCTGTAAATGAGATGGGCAGTAAACTTTTCTATTTCTTCTAACTTCATGTCTTTCCACGAATCACCTCACTTAGCGCAGGTTGGCGTTCCAATGTATGCGTCATAGCAAATTTCTTACAATTTTCACACACTGTACATCGTAATAAATACAACAGAACAATTTCACGCATACATCTAAAGCGTTTTGCGCTGTTTCATAGTAGGGGTCACAGTGTGCTGCGGTGGTCTTTTTGCCGCAAAGAGAAGCGTTACAGCGGGCGTCAGCACTCCACGCCACAGCAACGTGTGGAACTCAAACGTGAGCAGAATAGCTATAGAATTATATGTTTCGGAATAGGCACCTTCATTCCAATGCTATTCTGGGGAATCGCAACTTGCCTTAATTTCAGTCTTTTAAGTTCATCGGAACATAAAAAATTGCCAATTCCACTCAAGGAATGGCAAGGCAGGACAATTCAACTCTTACAAATTACCAGTGTATGAAAAGCATATCTCGATAGCTTCATCGAGTTGAGAGTGGTTGTAACAACATACGTTTATGTTATCAGTTGCATAATAATTGCTAAACTGCGCTAAAGAAGTTAGCATGGCTGAGGAATGGTGGCTCGTTGATTTATTCTCGCACAGAACAACCACACTACTGGTTCCCACAAGAGCAGTCCTCTCACTGTTCTTGGTATCTGCATGGTCAGCAGAATCTCGAGAAAAATTTTAGTAAACTGTTGAAATCATATGTATTCACTCATTTTGAGAGTATTTCACTCCTTCATAACTAGTAAACGTTAAAAGTTTTACCGTCACTGACCTGAAATTCTTTTTGTTTTCAACTAGGTAACTACTAAGACACGTAGGTTGCTATATCTCTCGTAAACACCACCATACATGTTGCAGTAATCGTGACACTCTTAAGGAAAATTTAGACAGAGCCTCAATTTGTCAGTTACTTTAAAACAAAAATTTTGTTATAAGTGGTCACACACGTATATGGAAGGTCAGATGATAATTGGAGAAAAAGCGTTATTTTTTTCAATTCAATGGCTGCTAACCTGTACACAGTGTGCAATTCCAAAGCAGGAGCACAAACAGCCTTCAAACAGCTGCTACAGTATACGTTACTGGCTATGTCTTGATAATCTATGCGCACATTGGCGTATATGTGCTCGTCTATGATTCGTTCTTGCATCTGTATATGTTGACGTGATGTGTACTTGTCATGTTAGTTATATGTCGTAATTAGTGACCACTAATTAATTGACATTGACAATGGAACTTCGCTTGTTACACTATAAATACTTCTGTTTTCAATTACCTAAATGTGGAAATGTACAAGCACATATAAACGCTCGTTAAGTAACATTTCAGAATTGTATTCTTTTTTGAGTCAGCACGATTCATGAACTACTTTGCAAACTAGCTAATTTTACTAATCAGCATTTACTACTTTTACTTACTAGGAGGTTAGCGGGGCTCTTTGTCGCAAGTAAATTATTTGTATTTAGTTCTTCCAAAAGCAAGTTTTTTCTAAGAGTATATGTTTAAAGAAATGAAGTTTTAATATGGTGTATACCTAAATACGCTAATTTCAAATTGGTGGCTTAGCGAATCGTCGCATAGGGACTAGGGACGGTGCCACTTTCGTTACGTCAGATCACCTGCTTTGGCTGGCTACCCGTACCAGTGACTTCAAAAGTATGATATCTCTTTCTCTGTTTTGTTTATCTTGTAGAACAGTTCATCGCGCACACACTTAACACAGCACATTGTTCGTCGTGTTCTAATCTGTTCTGCTCTCACTTACAGACCTTTGCGACATAGTTTCAAGCAAAAACACCCATGTGTGTAGGCAGGGGGACAGTATTTAAAAAGAAGGGGTAGATGTAATATGTGGCGAGACTGTGCACGGGCTGGTATATGAAAGCTTGCAGTAAAAACAAGCATTGCAGTAGCGTCATCGAAAGTTAGAGAAGTCTTTTTTCTACTATGCGTCGAGGTCACCAATGGTTGCCGCTGACGCTAAAACAAAGTGAAGGATGGGAAGACAAGCGCCACCGGACTGCAAAAATTCACAAGGTGTAATGTGTGTGTGCTGCCACCGTACAGTTTCACAAGACGGATACCATGACACAGAGCCATGCTTAGGCGAAAAGTGAGAGAAATTTCTATACCCGGCGACAACTTTCTGTGGCAGCACGGCCAAGGCTACGTGGGCGGAGCCTATGCACATGTGCTACTGCGACAATTAGTCCGACCGCTTCAACGGGTGTTTCGGTTTCGATTTCACCAGCGCATACTTTATTCTTTGTGTGTCCGGCGTTGACCCAGGTTTCGTCAAGGTAGTATATGGGTCTGGAAGAATAAACAACAAAAATGAAGCATGTCATCTGCAGCGAAGCGCGGCGAATGCAGCGAAACTTGGCTCGTGTCACAATTATTAAAAATTGCTCGCGTTTCGGCTCGCGTTTGCTCGCGTTTCGCTGCAGGTTTCGCTGCTCGCGTTTCGCTGCGTTTGCTCACGTTTCGCTGCTTTTCCTTACTTGCGCGTAAACGTTGTACGCCACCTTCTTGGCCTGTACGGACAGCTTTTGATTTGACAACGCCTGGTACGGCTGCGCAGCTGGTGGACTCGCGGCACGCGGCGGTGTTTCCTCCGTAAGCGACGTTGACGAGCTGTAACCGGCGGACGCCATCTTTGACAGTGAGGAATGCGGTGAGGTAAAAAGGCGACGGAAGCCAAAAAAACCCCAAAAAAACCTGAGTGAGCGTGAAACGAAATTTTTTCTACTGCGCAACGTTTTTATTCACTAATTAAAAAACAAATCCGCGAAAAATGTAAGTGACGACTGGTAAAATCTTAGTTACCCAGAACAGTATACAAACGTTTTCGTTGAGGGACTACATGCTGTGGCGCAGTAAGACAAGCGTGCTTCGGCTCCGTAGCCTTGGCTGTGCTGCCACAGAAAGTTGTCGCGGGGTATAAGCAACACAGTCTCTATGAGTACAGAATTATAGTTGGTACGTTGCTTTCAAATGTGCTATGCTTGTAATCAGCCAAGCCTTTTTAAATTATTTATTTGTTCATAATACCACAGAGGACCCAAAGTGTATTAAGTTGGGAGACGTACAGAAAATTCACCATAAATAAAGCATAAGAAACTGCATCAAAACGAAGAAAATATTATAATTGAAAAGAAAAGAACAAGCGCTATGACACAATAAAGTAAAATACAGAATGAACAAAAAATTGAATTTTTATACAAAAGACAATACGAAATCATCGCATGATGTCTGAAACAGAAAACAGAAACAATGAGAAGACTGAGGAGAGATAGGCGTGTTGGTTCTGCATCCTTAATGTTTTGTTTGTTCTTTTTTTAAACATAATCATTGTTGTAATATTTATTTTCCTCCCCGCTTGGACTACGGGTTCACTATGAATTGGAAAACGGGTCCATATTAAAATAAGTAAATAAGTAAATAAAACAGTATTGAAAAAAAACAGACTCACAGAAAGAAATTGCCCTCAAGGATGAATCTCTACAATGGCGACAGTTTTTTTTGGCCTGCTTCAACGCCGCAATTTTTGTGTGTCTCTCGAACGATTCAGTCACTCGGCAGAAGTTGGACCTGATTGATTGATATGTGGGGTTTAACGTCTCAAAACCACCATATCATTATGAGAGACGCCATAGTGGAGGGCTTCGGAAATTTCGACCACCTGGGGTTTTTTAACGCGCACCCAAATCTGAGCACACGGGCCTACAACATTTCCGCCTCCATCGGAAATACAGCCGCCGCAGCCGGGATTCAAACCCGTGACCTGTGGGTGAGCAGCCGAGTACCTTAGCCACTAGACCACCGTGGTGGGGCAGAAGTTGGAGCGTTTGGTGTACGTATAACCATCATGCTCTTGGGGTTGGTATGACAACAGTTATAGCGCTAGAACAGAACGACGACGAAGAAACAAGAAGGACATGAAGAGCACAAGCACTCGTGCCCTTCTTGTCTCTGTGTCGTCGTTCTGTTCTCGCGCTATAATTATCGTTATTTCATACCAACTAGCCCAGCCTGCTACACTGATGGTTGGGTTTGTACTTGTGAACATTGTCAATCAATAAGGAAATATTGCAATTGATTATAGCGCATCATCAATACGTAAGTATTAAGTTTGTGCTTCTTTAATAGTAAAAAGCATACATACATAACTCTAAGGACCACACTATTTTTTACGCTGCGATGCAATGTGACGCTATGAACGAAATAGCGTGTATTTCCTAGGGTTCGTTGAAACGATATGGTGCTGCCAAGTACCATTGGGTCTCAATTGAAAAAAAAAACCTTTCCATTTATGACATTAATTCCAGATGGCGTTCATAACCCACGCAGTGCCTGCAGACACAAGAATACAGTCTTTTGACAACTGCCCCGCCGCGGTGGTCTAGTGGCTAAGGTACTCGGCTGCTGACCCGCAGGTTGCGGTATCGAATCCCGGCTGTGGCGGTTGCATTTATGATGGAGGCGGAAATGTTTTAGGCCCGTGTGCTCAGATTTCTGTGCACGTCAAAGAACCCCAGGTGGTCGAAATTTCCGGAGCCCTCCACTACGACGTCTCTCATAATCATATGGCGGTTATGAGACGTTAAAGCCCACATACCAATCTTTCGACGACTTTTGCAGAGAAGCGGGCAGGTACACTACCATTATTTTATTGTGAAAACAATGCGCCACTTCAAGGAACAAAAGACAGCTCTTCTCATCATACCACGCTACAGAGCATAGCACAGATAGGATGCCTACAGCACAAGTAAGACAGATCAGAAAAACATCTTACGTAGATAATCAATTTTCTTCGGTAGTGGTGCGATTGAAGATGTGCTAACGGAGCCGTCGACCAACTGTGCAATTCTATACACTTCAGCGCTTTCGCGCTACGCAATCATGGCTGTTCGTCACTACACCGCACTTCTGGAAGACCAGTAAACGCGCACATGGCTGGAAGGTAATGGTCTGAAACCAACTTGTGGTCTTTTTACGTTGTTCGCGGGCTCTTATAAGTTTACCTTTATCAAAATGACGCGTGTGACATACTAAAAATTACCGCATGTGATAGTTACCTTGACTAAAGGCTTAAAATTTCCTCATAGGTCCTAATCAATCCACCATTGTCCTTTGTGGACGTTGCCTGTAACTTCAGGGTTCCTCAGCTGCCGATGAAACGAACCGTTTCAGCTGAAGAAGCACACTTTCTTGTGTAGGAACTTTTGAGCACCATGCAGCGTGGTCACCTCAGAGTTCACTTCGACGAATCGAAGTGCCCACAAACCGATAGCTGCGCAGCAGTTTTCTGCAAACCCTTCCTGGACGTGTCATGGTCGGGCTGCCTAGATTGGGTTGTGTCATCCACAACAGTGAAAAAAATGCAGCAATCACCACGGCTTCGCTAAAGTTGCGAACGCTTTCTGCACGAGATGTGGTAGCGATGAGGAATTCACAGTAGGCGATGCAGCCACTGCATCAAGGCTAGCTCAACAATTTCACAAAACAATCTCTTCTGTGGTCATAAACACTCGATCAGCAAGAGCTTCATGTAAAGTTTCAGTGAATCCCAACCCAAAATGGAAATAAAGACAACAAAAAAAGTGATGCGCTTGCAAGTGAAGCGCCAACTTGCGTTCTCAAAAAAATAGGAGCTCCTGAAACCTTCCAGAACAAGTTTGTAATACAAAATCACTTCAGGCCGATTAACAATTTTACTCATCATTAAACCACAGACTTTCTAGAGAACAAGCGACGCTTCTTTACTGATTAAGAACTAACTCCGTATACACGCCGGCTTGGTCATACAAGACTACGCGAGGTGCTTCCCCGTTTCGTGTCGTTTGTGGTGACGTGGGTGACGTCTAAAGTTTCATTTGACTGTGCCAGCAGTTTCACTGTGAAAGAACAGAGATGATACGAAGCTTGCAGAAACGTCACAAGCAAGAAATATTTGAAGATGTCATTTTTCCAGAAGGGCCGACTGCGACGAGCAGGAGCGTCAAACGGACCCTGATGGCTTTCCTGTGAGTAACTGGGCTGAGTGACACTAGGTGACGGACCCTTATAAGTTAGGAGGTGGTCAGGCGGAAAAATTGCTGGCCATTTAGGCCAGGCTAACCTCACCTGTTACAACATCACAACCGCCACCACCACCACTTTCAATGCACTCAGTATACCATCCACTATGCTACTTTTGGGAACCTTCTGCGTGGTTTACTGAACTGCTGCAACGGATGGTGGCATACGAGTGCCGTTAAGGGGAAACTCTCCTGACTACATGATACGTAAAACTACTATTGCTCAACGTTTCACGATCCTACTATCAGGTCGCCACACGGACTGCGTCTGACGAGGAGGGGAGCCTTGAGTGCAAAGCAACCTGCCTGGTGGTCAGCCTCGTGCTTAATTGATGATCTTCGAACCTTAAATTACTTCAGATTTGCCCTGCCTTTTCACACGGTAAGGTGATGCAGGTTACAGATATCAAGCAATTGCAAGATTGGGTATAAGCAGCAGCACGACAGCGCGTTGCACGAATATGTGTAAAAACAGCGACTGCTTTACCATATGAAGGGGTGTAGAGTGACCTGTGCTTAACCATGCTAATCACTGCAGCCAATATTATGCCACCAAGCCTACCTACACGACCACTACAACTGTATCTAAGCAACCTATTGGATTCGTTCCCATTTCCACAGTATTGGGTGTCATGGTGATAGACTTGACAATGAATTGCAAAAGTAAGCACAGTAACACCCCCAAAAACGCTCATGGAAAGAGCTTTACGTCACGAGCGTTCATAAGAGCAAGCTGAATGAATAAAATGCAATAATACATGAGGTTTTTAATTATATATAAGTATAAATACGGTGGTTGTGCAGGGGGAGGTTTTTGAAAAGTGACCCAATGATGACCAGGAGGCTGTATCACTTGAATCATCGATCCATAAAAAGTTAGGCTGTGAAAGTGTTAGTGAAAAACGGTCTGCATGCTAGTGATGCATAGCGGCACCTGAATGACGCACAAAGCCATGGCATGGCAGAAACTGCAAGCGGTGGAAACTCATTGTAACATGGTGCGCCGCTGCAGCTCACGTTTCAAGCAGCGCTCTTCTACTTCTCAGGGAATCAACTGCTTACTTTGTCGCATGTATGTATATGCTTTGTAACATTTTCCCAAACCCAACAGAAGAGGTAGGGAGGGCGAAGGAGAAAAAATGGAAGGGTGTCTAGGATAACAAAGAAGTGAGTTAAGGAGAATATCTAAGCAGGCGTTCCAAAACGAGTGAGTAACGAGAGAAAGCATATGCATAAAACAATAAGAAAGAAGAGATAGAGAGAGGGGAAGGGAGCAGAACAAAAAAGAAATAAAATTAGAAATCTATATAGCAAAGACAATAAAAATAGCTGTTGATGAAAAGCGGAAAATATTCCCGTATCTATAACCGTAGTGAAAGCTTTCATCAGCTAAGAACCATTAGTTGACAAAACCGCAGTGTGTTGCTTTCACATTTTTGCTAAGAAACAAGCGGATACCAAGTGAGTAGACGTGGAGTCTAATGACTTCGGCGAACCAGGCACAGTGTCTTGGCGTTACGTTGCTGATGTCCTGAGAAAATATCCTGTGAATATCATACACCACGAAGCGCATTTTTTTCTCTGCATCCTTAGTCGGATTTTCAGAGCAGGCCCGATGCTAAGCAGAAAATTGTATGGCGTGCATATTGCCCTGTAAGTTGGTAACTAGTCGTAGTGTGAACGTCATATGCTATATCAGCCGGATTTGTCACATTTCGTGTCAAACAGAACAGGTGCTACGGGTTTGAGGACCTCGCCATTAAGAATAAGCGAACCTTGGCTGCCAGTGTCATTTAATTTTGAGAAACGTGCAATAGTGGTCATTCACTACTACTTGTTTCCGTTGATAATGGTAAAAGTCAGGCCACCCTTTACAACCAATAGAAAGTTTCCTATATCAACATCTCTGCGATTTTCAGGACTACAGAACGCACCCACTTAGAAGAAAGCTCCTGCTACCTAATCATTTATTCCTACTACAACAGATACAGGGGCGCTCGTGAAATTTCAAACTTCGCTACCATTCGTCTACAACTGCAGGCATTAGTAATGGTGCGAGAGGCTAAAATTTAATATCTCAGTTTCTTTCTTAGTTTACCCTAACATTCAATCTCGCAATAGTGCTTATGCTCAAGCGAAGTACTTAAACATAAACCTGCTTCTATTTTACTGCACTCTTGTTGTTGTTGTTGTTTTAACTGTTTTGCTGTGGAAAGGTTGAGGAGCCTATTGCCTCGGCTACTCCATATCACAGGGTTCTGCAGCGAAAAATAAAAAAAAATAATACAGAACGGTACCCAAAAATTAACAATACGGAAAAGGAAAAAAAACACATAATAGCACACTGAAACCAGTTCAAATAACATGTCAATACACAGTGTTCTTCACGCAGTTCACACAGTCATAAACTACTTTCACGCACACCTTACTACTCTAATGCCAGTATATACATGACCACCCTTTACATAATACTCATTTCTGGCTGTCAGTCATAGGCGCTTGTCCAGTCCGGTCTCCACTAAAAAGTCTGTCAGGAAGATTATTGCCTTTTTCTGAAGATGCATCTCAGGCCATGGTCCAAGTAGTTTCTTTATTGTGAGGGGCCGTCTGTCCAAACTTGCTAATTTGTTCCTTAATTTTTCTCTTTCTTCCGCGTATTTAATGCACTCCAAAAGAATATGGCGAACATTTTCTTCTGCATGACCACAATGGCATTCCGGTGAGTTGGATCGATGTATCTTGTGCAGGAAGCTGTTTGTGTATGCTACTTCCAATCTAAGTCGGTGGATCAATGTCTCTAGGTGTCGTGGAAGGTCTGTCGCTATGGAAAATTTTCTGTGTGGATCAACTTCATAAAGTACCGTTTCCTTTGATTTAGGGCTCTCAAACCACTTTTCCATCGAACAATGGTTAGCTCCTTGCGATATAAAATGTCGAATATCCGTCCCAGATATAGGGATTGTGCAATCCCGTCCTTCCTTCAATGCTTTCTTCGCGAGACTATCAGCATCTTCATTTCCCTTTATTCCAATGTGGCTGGGTATCCATTGGAATACGATGTTGTGACCCTGCGATGAGGCATATTCCACAGTTTCTGCGATATATTGTGGTATTTCACCATTTCTGTAAGGTGATCTCACATTTCTGATTAGCTGAAGAGCAGGTTTGCTATCAGTGCATATCACCCATTTTCGTGGATCTGGATTCTCGCAGATAAGCTTAACTGCTTCAAAGATAGCCACCAATTCTGCTGTCGTCGATGAAGATTTGTGCGATAATTTGTACATCTTCTTTTCCTGAATTTCGGGTATAAAGACCGCACAGGCTGACGCTTCTTCTGTGCATGATCCATCTATATATATCTTCGTTTTTTCATTATGCATTACATGAAGCTGATGAAGTACCAACTGTGCCGCTACTAGAGGTGCCATGGCTGCTTTCTTCTCTATGCCGTCTATTTCACGGATAACGTTGAGAAGTGGCAGCGTCCAAGGTGGTTTTGAAGGTTTCCATTGTTTAAATTCTGGTACTACTGCTTGAAATGATGATATAGTATCCTGTAGTCTCGTTGCCGTTCTTTGTGTTAGTGCACCAGATAAAAAATGACTTTCATGTTGCGTGAAAATTCTAAATAAATTTCGAGATGTTTCTTTAGTTCGCAGAACTGCCAAAGGTGGCTCTCGAGCCTCCGCATACACTAAATCACTGGAAGTTGACCGCGGTAAACCCAGACATACCCTCAAGCTCCTTGCCAATAACAAGTGCAGTCTCCTTTCGGTGGAGGCTGGGAGTCCGTGCAGCAGGGGCAGTGAGTAAGTTACGATGGGGCGTATCCAGGCAACATGTAGGGCTAATAACGACTCTGTAGTACCACCCCATTTGGCCCCGCAGAGATGCCGGAGGATTCGAATGGCCTGATTCACTTTTTGTTCCAGGGACTGGACATGAGGCGACCATGTTAGTCTCCGGTCTAAAATTACTCCCAAGAATTTATGAGTTTTGACCATTTCAATAGGCTGATTTTGCAGAATAATCTGGAAATTTCCAGGTCTCTTTAATGTAAACGGAAGTATGGCTGTTTTGGCCAGACTCAGTGTCATACCTCTTTGTTTTAGAAAATGGTCTACATTATCCAATCCTTCTTGTAGAGTTTGTTGTATATCCAAAAACGATGGACCAGACGTCCATATACTTATATCATCAGCATATACTGAACATCTGATGTTGGGTGGAAGATTATACGGGAGCTGCGCCATGACTGCATTAAAGAGAGTAGGGCTTAGTACGCTGCCCTGTGGCACTCCTTGGTTGACGACATGTTCTGACGTTGGGCCCTCCTGCGTAACTACAAAAATTTTCCGGTGCTTCAGGAAGTCAGCGATCCAACGCAGTATCTTGCCCTTGAATCCCTGTAACGCCAGGCCTTCCAGAACGTGAACGTGACTCACTGTGTCGTATGCTCGGTGGACATCAAGGAATACAGCGACAGTGATGTTTCCTTGCGTTCGTTGGTTTTCCACATCTGTGACCAAATCCAGAATGCAGTCCATTGTGCATCTACCTCTTCTGAAGCCGGCTATGCTTTCTGGTACTGGTACTGCACTCTTAATACTATGGCTTCCTGTGCATGACTACATAATACGTCATCCTGTCATACAGAGATTTTGTTCAGGAAGCTTTCGTACAAACAATGCGATGTCGTTAGGTGCCTCGAAAGGGAAAAATAAGACAGCGTCAAAATCATTAAATGCGTTATAGTCGCTCGTACCCGTATGTTGCGTTTTATTATACCGAATTCGCTCTGTGTCTTACCAGGTGCCTGATCTAACATGCCAAAAGTATGGATTTTTAAAGTAGAAACATTACTGGCAAAGTTGAAGAAGTTTCTATTTCTAAATGTGATGTAACATCATGGTTCGGGTCCAGGACCACTCACCTAGGAACTTAGTCGAGTGACCAGTGCACAAACATAAACATATATTACATAGAAAGGTGATCTAATAATTATCAACATGGGAGGTACGCTAGTATATGCGGTCCTAACTGTGCTAATTGGCTTTTGAATTCAGAATGTTCTCGCCGTGTTTGAGCATTGAAGGACGTCGATGCCTACCCGCTCGAAGATGATGTCCTGTCAGGGTGGTTGACGTCACTCACGCGTGCTAGCCCTCGCAAGGCACAGTTTTCTTCCTAAGTAGCTCGTTAGCTGGGCCTCCACGTTCATTTCGGCCACGCCCGGGTCGTCTCAGCGACTCTTAACAACCTCAGCAACAGTGCTCCCCCACCCACGGAACACGCTCGATCGCCGTACACGACAGCGAAGACGAGGGAACCTCGTGAAATCTCTGGGCCAGCTGCCCAACCGGAATGCAGGCCTCGCTCGTCACGGTTGTCCTGCAGCGGTCAGGAAAGCCAGCCGAAACCCCTGCGCCTCGCCTGGTTCCTGGGCTAGTCCCCAGCCGGAGTAAAGGAACGTAGCGCCTGAGGTACCTCACTTATTTCGCTGGATCGGACGTCCTACCGATTGCAGTCTCTCCTTGACCACTGTGCTGTCTCGACTACCAGCACGCTCACCGAGGCACGCGTCGCCCGCACACACTTAAGTTTCCTCTTAATCATCGCCCCCACACGGAAACCACTTACTTCTTTGTTGACGCCTATATCATGACATCCCCCCCTCCAAGAAAGAGTTTCACAACTTTTATGACGTAATGACGAGGCGGGAAAAAATGTCACAATGTTTTACTGAGTGAATAAAAAGTACGCTTGTTCACTTTCCTTGAGAAATTGGGTACAATTATCTGCAAGTTCTTCAACAAGTATAGCAGCTTTGAACGCTGTTCAATCAGATGTCCCCATAATTCTATATCAACTGTCATCTGCGCGTGAAATAGATCATGGGCAGGAATCTTGCGTGAACTTGCTTCGCTTGGCTGTTCCTCATTCACTTCCAGTTACTCTTCATCAACTTTGATTATGACCAACACTTGCTGCACTTGTAAAAGTTTGCGTTCTTCGTACTTCTTAAGCATATTGATGTGGAAAAGTTTCCTCTTTCAACTTATTGTGAGAACATTATCGTCTTCATTCTTTCGCTCGACGACCTCTAATGGACGTTTCCGTTGCATGAGCAGCTTGTTGGAACCTGTCGGCAATAGAAGTCGTACCCTTATCCCCAACGTTCAGTTTTCGTGGATGGCTCATGCGATCATAGTAGGTGTTTTGTTTTGCGCAGGCTCTCTGTAACTTATCATGCGCCAGTTTGCATGTCTTTACAAGGCGGTTTCGAAGGTAGACCAAGTAGGCGTATTTTGAACGAATTTCACCGTCAATGTCTTCATTGTTCCACAGCTCCTTCAATACCGTCAAAGGTTTTCGCACGGTATGACCACAAGTAAGCTGAAAAGACGAGAAGCCCAAGCTCACTTGCGGCACCACCCTGTAAGCGAAAAGAAGTGGGGCCAGATATCTGTGCCATGATCGTGGTTTTTTCTGAAATATTCTTTTCAACAATGTATTGAGCGTTCCAATAAACTTTTGACCAAACCCAATTGCCACGGCATGCTGGGGGGTCGTTCGAAAAAACTTGATGGCTAGAAGACGCCCACTTGTTCCATGAGTTTCGCTGTAAAACTTGTCTCATGATCGCTTATAATTTCCTTCGGTAACGCGACTAGAGAGAAAATCTCAATCTTTCTCCGACATGCACGACTTTAATTGCGGGGAAGGCATTGGCATCCGCATATCGGGTGGCCAAGTCAATAAGCGTTAGAATGTACCAGTTGCCGCGGTCCGACTTCGGTGAGAATGGACCGATTAGATCACCCGCAACACGCTCAAAGGGCGTACGTATACCAGGCATGTTGTCCAGAGACGCAACACTGATTTTTCCTTTTGGTGTCGTTCGTCGACACTTCTCGCCTGACCTAATGAACCGTTTCACATCGCCATACAGACCCATCCCGTGAAAATCAGCTAAAATTTGATGCGTTGTGCCCTGGTTGCCTTGGTGCCCTGCCATAAAGCTTTCATGACCGACTTCCGGGATATGCCGTTTAAAGGTTTTTGGTACAAAGATTTGGTTAAAGGTTCTGCCAGTCACAAGAGAGTATTGTCCGTAAAGCAGTTCATCTTTCTCTACAAACCTGTAACTTTGGCCTTTTGGTGACTTGAAGTCTTTACCAGTTTTAGCGAACACACCCTTCAATGTTTTGTCCTTCTACTCTTCTTCGAGGAACTGGTCTTCTGTCAGGTCACATCATTTGATCTTCGGAACAGCCAACGGATTCATCTTGTTTTCGTGTGCTTTCATCGTAGCAGAAATGTATCGGGGGTGTTCTATAACTTCCACCGGGCAATATTGCGTGGCTTTAGGTGTCTGGTCAGCTGCAACAGGCTTGAACTGATGATCCGGATTGTGAGGGTCTCTGACACCTGGCAGGTTACCAAGCACCAAATCTTATAGAGGCTTGTTCTCACAGAGTGCTGTTATCTCTCCTGTGAAGTATGGAGTGCTCACAGGAAGTTTGGCTTCTGGTGCTTTGATATTGGAAGCATTATTTTTTCAGTGAACCGTTTTTAGGCACTAGATCTCTCTGCATAATTGCAGTGTTACTGCCTGTATCTCGAAGCACTTTGACTAGCTTGCCCAAAACTTCGCCTTCAACTACTGACATTCCCTGCACAAAAATAGTGCTTTAATTTCCTCCAAACTTTCATTACGGTGGTTACGTATTTTTTTCCTTTTTCCATGCTCCAGAAGGCTCACTTGAAAGAAAAATGGGACGGGTTTCCTCCACTACACAGGCAAATCTTTTTTTGTGCTTTCATGCTTCAGCAATTGTCGCTTTTGTAACCTATTTTCCCACAAAGCTTACGTTTTATCAATAATAGCGGTCAGTTACGTTTTATCGCCGCTTTAACAGAAGTTATGACATGATGCGCTTGATGCCCCAGGCGCTTAGAAAGCATACACTTTGGCAGTAGGTTTGTGGGAGCATTACCAATATTCTTGAAATCTCTCGAGTCGTCACGATCTTTTCCGAGGTTTGAAAGCTTTATGCTTCCACGAAGCAATCAGTAGCGCCGGCTAGCTGTTGGAGTGACCTTTAAAAAGTCGTGAGCTTCGAATGGCAGCAGTGGAGAAACTGTTCGGCGAGCATGTGGTCTCGAAGGCCATCGAACGTCCTAGGCTCACCCGCCATGTCCATTCAATGGTCTAAGTACCCAGAGAGTCTCGCAGCTAACTGTATGCTGGTTTCGCTATGTTCCGCTCGTGCCTTGCGAAATTTCTCTTGGCATCCTTGCGCAGTGCATTGTAACTTGTGCAACTAGGCTCTCTTGTCTTTCACATAATCTAGAGAATCTGTGGCAGTCATTCGGTCAATTACTATCCAAGCTCGCTACTAAGACACATGCTCAAAGCTAATGCCCATTTCACTTGTGGCCAGTTTTGCTCTGTTGCCACGAGTTCAAATCTTTGCAACTTGGCATGCAAATCATTTTTTACTCATCGAACAATGGAAGAAATTTTTGTTGATTCAGTACTGATGCGGAGCTATCCGGTGGAGTCATAGAAGGAGTTCGCTGTTGCATCTACCTCCAGAGCTCCTTAGTGAAGCTTCGACTTCAGCTTGCGGACTTGCATCGCTCTCTCATCTGCTTCTTTGCTCACCTCTCGCTTAGCAGTACGTTCATTCTTCTGCCTCCTCTGTTCTGCTTTAACCCCTTAAAAAATTCTGGACCTGACAACCCTAGTTGTAACCCAACAGCAGTTATCTTATAAGTCGGACTGACCGTCATGAGAATGCACTCGAGGGACAAAAACTTCCTTCGATCTCTTCAGGAGTGGTTTGCTGACAGGCTCGACAGATTGGGATGTAACATGAAAGTTTGCGCCCAGGACCATTGACAATTGAACTGAGTCGATGCACGAGTGCACACACAAGGAAATATATATTACATAGAATTATGATCTAACAATGAACAATGTGGGAGGTACGCTAATATGTGCAGTCCTAACTGCGCTAATTGCCTTTTGAATTTATGATGCTCTCACCGTGTTTGGGGCCGTTGAAGGACGTCTATGCCTGCCACTTGAAGACGACGTCCCCTCTGGGTGGTTGACGTCAATCACGCGTGACAGCCCTTGCCAAGGCACAGCCCTCTGCTGCAGCAGCTCGGTAGCTTGACCTCTACATTTGTCTCGGCCACGCCCGGGTCATCTCATCGACTCTGAACGACCTCAGCAGCAGTGGTTCATCACACACGGAACACGCTTGATCGCCGTACACGACCGCCATGATAAGGGCACCTCATCAGATCCCTGGGCCTGCTGCCCAGCCGCAATGTAGGCTTCGCTCGTCACTTTTGCCCTGCAGTTATTGAATATGTCCCTTTCGTTGAGAAGAAGAAGAAAAAGCAGCCGTCGAAAAGAACGTGTGAACTCTTAAGAAAGAAGTGTTTGCTATATTTGAACGAAATGGTCGACTCTTTTGCAGCAGTATCCCTGAGCGGGCCCACCATCCCAGTTTTGCCAGATACGGCTTACGTGACAGCGCTAAGGTTCCGAAATGCTTGCCTGCAATGGGGAAAACGTAATTTAGATAATTTCAAAGATTTTGAGCATTTGAACTATTGCGGGAATAAACAGTGGTGTTTATGTCGCCAGTTAGAGGTCACTTATACCAGATTGCGCTGTGCAGTTCCACAACTAAATTATTACGTTAAAAAAGCTCGACTCAAGGCGTCACTGCTATGCATAAGGTGCAACGAAATTGAAACAATTGAACATTACTTTTTATTCTGCCAACGTTATTCTTATCAGAGAAAAAGATATTTAGTAGCCCCATTACAAAAGCTAGGAATACAAGTAAATCTACTAGTAATTTTATCACTTGGCGGAACTTCATTTGGTTACTGCCACAGGGATGTATGCTCCACTGTGTTTGATTACATCAACGCAACTAAAAGATTACCTTGCTAGTGAAGCCCAACCTTTTTATATCTTTAGTTTATATTTCGCAGATATGTCTATCAAAAATAAGAGATGGTTTGACCACTTGCTTAGCAAACATTTTTGTTTTTTGTAGTATTATTTTTAACTACTTTTTCAGATTGGCTTCATTTTCATTTTAGTTTCATTTAAGTATCCTGCCGCCCGGTTCTTGGCCCATCCCCCTCTTTGGGTCAGTGCCATCTATAAGAGATCATCATCATCAGCATCACAAGGAAGAAAGCGTCCGCCATATACTGTTCTGACTGCTATGTTTAAATAATTTAAATATTGTCTTGTTTCATCAATTGCCGTGACCAGGTATTTCATAAAGTGGTGCCCAAACCCATAAGGAGTATTCACCGGGTCAATACATGCTACCAGTGCTCATTGGGAACTTTCGAACGGAAGACATCACGTCGTGAGGACAGCGGCAAGTTTAGAAGTAAGCCAGAAAGAAAATTCTGAAGGGACATATCCCACTGCTGTTCGCTGTGACAACAACGGTTAATTGAAATGAGTTAGGTAACGCTTTGTTGAAGCAAGACGAATCGTGTCAGAGCACTGAAAGAGAAGTTAACGGCACGACGACAGATGAATACGCGCCAAATCAATGAAGCCAGAGCCTTGATGGAAAGTGCTGACAGTGCAAACATTTTATCCTTGATTGAACGGCTACGAGGCAGCAACGCAGATTCAAATCAAGTTAACGCCGAGTGGGAAGAACTTGTTCCAGAGGACGAATTCGCTAGAGTTTGAAGCTGTGGAGACATATCAAGAAGCTGTGCTAGAAATGCTTGGACAGCTGAAGGCTAGGGAGTGGCAATTGCGTCAAACCCATTGTCGTACGACAACCCAGACTCTACTTACAAGGCCATTCCAGACGCCCGACGATCGCACACCGCGAAAGAAACTCAAGGTTCCTACACTCCAGCTGCAGACATTTAACGGACAGCTCTACAACTGGCCTTCGTTTTGGGAGAAGTTTAGCACCACTGCTGAGGAAAACAAAAACCTGAAAAAAGGAGAAATGTTCCATTATCTACAAACTCTTCTCAAAGGGGACGCAGCCACCGCGATTTCCGGACTGCAAGCGACGGCCGACTGCTATGACGATGTCATCGAGATTTCGAAAAGTCGTTTCGGAGACAACCGTCGAATAGTACAGGACCATCTATGCTGACTGCGCGCTCTACCAGCAGTTGATTCTTCGGAAGACGTCTACAATCTTCGGAAGCTATTGGTTTATGTGCAGTGTCACATCAGAGGTTACAAAGGATGAAACGTCAGTCCTTCCATTTATGCAACTATGATGACGGATAGTTCGTTGAAGGCATTGCCAGCAGCCACCGTCGTTTGTTACTACCGGAAAAAAGCCAACCTAAGGTTTCCACCGTCACCGACAGACAATGCAGGCTAGGTACAACAACAGCATGACTCATCATCGACAGCCACAGCCGAGTAGGAGTTGGAAGAACTCCTGACGTATCTTCGCGTGGATGTTGAAAGTCGCGAAAAAAGTGAAGCTCATGAATTTAAAGAAGAGAAAGGCACCCATCCACCCGAAAAGAAAACGAACTTGAACGCCACACTACCAACAGCAGCGGTCTTGCAGGGTTCGGCAAAAGCTAATGATAAAGAGAGTCTATTTTGTGGGTCTACAAAACACGCTACTCTTGTTTGTGACAGCAGTATTACCCATGAAGAAAAGTTGAAGAAATTGGCTGCTGACAAGCGATGTTATCGATGCACCGTAAGAGGGCATCTAGCCAAGGACTGCTAAAGAAAAGTCAGGTGCGGAACATGCGGAGGTAGACACGTTTCTTCATTGTGCGATCCCAAGTAGAAACCGAAGAAGAAAAAACACGATGGCTCTGTTACTGCAAAAAGTCTGCATACCAGCTCTCATTTGTACTGTCGCAGTACAGCGTGAAAAAAAGGCAGATAAACGTTGACACAGCAATTCTCAGCAGCCGAACAGCAAGATAAGCTTCTTTTTCTTTTTATCAGCCAGAGCTCCACTACCTGGTGTCCGACAAATCCCTTTATTGTCAATTTTGTTCACCAGTGCACACGCGTCATTTTCCCCCCTCTTAAAGAGCATCACCCCGATGCTAAATCAGTAGTGCAGTTTTTTTTAAAGAAGTGTCTTGCGCAGTCACTACCTGGCATAAGGCTTCATGCGTCCAACGTGAACTAGTTCAGGACAGTGCTGGCGAAGCCTGGTACTACATGAACTGTCGAGAAAGACCTCGTAAGTAACACCACTCAGTCGTCGCAGCGCTAGCTATGGTCCAAAGTATCTCCTTAAGAGCTTTTCGGAGAGTCCTCGTTTCCGTATGGGCGTCCAAACCATACTCCGTCGCCGGTCTGATAAACGACTGTTCTGCGGCGAGAATAGTAGCAGCTTGCGTTGTACTCTTTTTGCTGATGGATTCGCAAGCGTGCTAGTAGCCTTGCTTCTACTGCTCGTTCTGTAAACATCTCGGCATCCGGTTCAATGTCGTCACATTCGTGCGCTAGCATCGCATGTAACATGGTTCGTACTTCTTTTCCGTGAATTAGGCTCGACGGGGCCATGTGGGTTGTTTCTTGTTTGGCCGTGTTGTATGCAAACGTGATATATGGCAAGATTTGGTCCCAATTTTTGTGTTCGACGTTTACGTGCATTGAAAGCATAACTTCAATTGTTTTGTTGAGACGCTCTGTAAGCCCGTTCGTTCGCGGGTGGTAGGCGGTGTTCTTACGATAGGTTGTTCCACTCAGCATGAGGACTTGATCTTAAAGAGCTGCTGTAAATCCGGTTCCACTGCCTGTGATTGCGACGCTTGGTGCACCATGCCGCAGGACAACAATCTAGATGAAAAATTGTGCCACCTCCGCTGATGTACCTCTCTGGTTAGCCTTTGTTTCAGCATAACGGGTAAGGTCGTGACAATAACCCACTGGTTCCCGGCTGTAGAAGTAGGAAGTGGGCCGAAAATATCCATGCCAATCTGATCGAATGGTGCTCTTGGGACCTGAACGGGCTGCAGGAGACCAGCTGGTTCAGTCTGCAGTGATTTCTGTCACTGGCAGTCGAGACAAGTACGAACATGGTGCTTTACGGCTATGATCAGTATTGGCCAGTAGTAGCGCTGCCGAACTCTGGCCCACATTCTCGTGTAACCTGAGCGGCCTGAAGTCACCTCGTTGTAGCATGCTTCGAGTACTTCGGAGCGATGGGCTGCTGGGATGACGAGAAAATAGGCAGATTATGTCGAAGAGAAGTTTCTTTTGTACAGTACTCCACCCCGTAAGCAAAATGATGACAGCACTCTTACGAAAACAGTTAGTGCCTTCTGAGATCTTCCGCCTGGGTAATTAATTAGGACAAGTAACTCATGGTCGCCATGTTGTTGCTGCGTAATGGCGGTCGTGTCAAGAGAACCAAGAAATGCTGTTTCCTCCTCATAGGATTGAGTTGCCGCTTACATGAGTGAGCGGGATAGACAGCGTCCATGTGGCGGTTCCTTGACTTGTGTACGACCATCATGTCGTACTCCTGCAGCCTGAGACTCCAACACGCTAATCGCCCAGTTGGATCGTTAAGATTTGTCAAACAACGCAGTGAATGGTGGTCGGTGATGACTTTGAAAGGGCGGCCGTATATACTATACGAGCGGAATTTTGTGAGCGCCCATACCACGGCGAGGCATTCTTTCTCAGTCGTGGAGTAATTAGTCTCGGCGCGTGTTAGTGTTCGGCTTGCATAGGCGATTACAATTTCTGTGCCTTCTTGCAGCTGCACAAGCACAGCTCCCAAACCAACATTGCTGGCATCAGTGTGTAGCATTGTTTGGGCTTTCTCATCAAAGTGAGCAAGCACTCGAGGCGTCTGTAGTCGCTGGTGCAGGTTCTTGAAACCAGCTTCCTCTTCTTTGCTCCATTGCAAGGCAAAGTCTTCTTTTGTGAGGCGGGTTAGTGGTGATGAGATGCGTGCGAAGTCAGCGATGAATCGCCTATAATACGTACATAGTCCGAGGAATCGTCGGACAGCCTTATTATCAGTCGGCACCGGGAACTGTGCAACTACTGCGATCTTTTCAGGATCAGGACGAACGCCTGTGTGACTGACAGCGTGGCCAAGAAATCGCAGCTCTTCATAGCAAAAGTTGCACTTTTCAGGTTTCAACGTCAAGCCCGCGGACCGTATGGTTTGTAAAACTGCCTCAAGTCTCTTAAGGTGCTGGTCAAATGTTGTGGCGAAAACTACGACATAATTCAAGGTAGACTAAGCAAGTTTTCCACTTCAACCAAGAAAGTGCGGTATCCCTGAATCTTTGAAAGGTAGCAGGCAGTGAGCTTAAACCAAAGGACAAGACTTTAAACTTATATAAGCCATATGATGTCAAAAGAGCAGTTTTCCCGCGGTCTCTTGGTTCTACCTCAATTTGCCAATATCCACTCCTCAAGTCCTACGATGAAAAGTAACGGGCATGTCGAAGTCTATAGAAAGAGTCATCTATACGAGGAAGTGGATGCACACATCTCTTTGTCTCTTGATTGAGTTTTCGGTAATCTACACAGAAGCGCAGGCTGCCGTCTTCTTTCATCGAGAACTAAAGGTGACGCCCAGGGGCTTTTTGAGAGCTGAATGTCGTCAACTTCTAGCATTTTATCGTCTTGCTCTTGTATCACTTCGCGTTCCTTTGGAGCCCCGCGATAGGGGTTTTGGTAAATTGGTCTCGCCATGTCTTCGGTAATTATTCGATGCTTGGTTAGAGGCGTGCGGCCAACTCTTGATGTTGTCAAAAAGCAGTGTTTGAATTCGGTCAGTAGCTCAGGAAGCCTTCTTCACTCATTCTTAGGCAAAGAAGTGCTATCGACGAGAACTAGTGTTTAATCAAGTTTTTGCGCCTCATCGACTACTGCCAAGGAGCTTTCTGCGTCTGTGTTATCGTCAAAGTAAGTAACGGCCATTCCTTTTGGTAGTTGCCAGCGCTTACCAATAAATTTGTCAGAAGCAAGTCCGTGCGTCCAGCGATGACACTGACGATACCTTTTGCGATGGAAATGCCGTGTGTGAGGAGGAGTGAGCTTAATCGGTCTGCAACTCCTCCACCATCAAACTGGACAGCGGCCGCCACAGAAACTAGCGTGCATGACCGAGGAGAGAGAACCACATCGTCGTCAGTTGCGGCCCAGCACCTCCACCAGTGTCGCGGTACAGCACGAACAAAAGGTAGATAAACGTTGACACAGCGATTCTCAGCAGCCAAACAGCAAGATCACCTTCTTTGTCTTTTTATCAGCCAGAGCTCCACTACCTGGTGTCCGCCAAATCCCCTTATCATCGTTTCTGTCCACCAGTACACACACGTCAGTACGTCGCCTCTGATGTCTTATTGCAAACATTTCGCACATGGGTCATGGGGAAAACGCAAAAGGCCTAAATGCGTGTCATTGTGGACAGTGGAAGCCAGCGTACATTTATTCGGGAAGATGTATCCAAGATGCTTGGGTAGAAAGAAATCGAATTGGTTAATGTAGATATGAATATATTTGGATAAAAAAGTTCTCTTCTGAGACAACATCGCGTCGTCCAACTAAAACTTAGCAGACAGTATGACACCCAGGAGCACCTGTTAACCGCCATTGAAGTACCAATCGTCTGCAAGGATGTGGTGCAAGTATCAGTCGATCATTATTCCTCAGAGACATCGAAATCGGCTGTCATCTCCTCGCTGATAAATTGGTGATACCGAGCATTGCTGCAGTTCCTGCATTCAGCCTTTTAGTCGGTGCTCATCAGCTATGGGCAATTCATGTCGGGAGAGACGAAGTGGTATCATAAACAGAAAAGCTTGGTAGCTATGGGTTCTGCTTTTGGATATATTTTGCAACGACAACTTTCTTTTGACACGCCTTTGTTGAAATCAGCTCTCAACGTATGCTTCTTTCGACTAAGTACGACTTCCTCTACTGACGAGATTGTATGGAGGTTCAGGGACTTGGAGAGCATCGGGATTATTCCAGCCGACAACACTCCAACCAGAGAAAAGAATACGGTAAAAGAAAGATTTGAACAGGACATTACCTTCTTCAATGGTCACTATCAAGTCGCGCTTCCTTGGAAAAAAGTTTGCGGACAACTAGATGGTAACCGAATGCAAGCAATGCAGCGTTTGAAGTTTCTGGGAAAGAAAATAAAAAAAAAACAATCTGGACTTTTCTGCGGAATATGAGGCTACGACGACGTGTCCAGCTTTTATACCTGATGGAACTGTCTTCACTGTAATGAATTCCAAGGGCGCGGCTTTGCGGTGGGCAGAGGGTATTGAATATTTACTTTTTGTTGAGAAGATGGAGAGAAAGCAGCCATCGAAAAGTACGGTTGAACTCTCATGAAAGAAGAGAAAGAAAAAAGCCTCCGCCACGAACTGTTCTAACTGCTATGTGTAAATAATGTAGATATAGTTTTGTTTCTTCAAATTCCGTCATCAGTTATGTCACACAGCAGTCAGGAACGCCAGCCGAAACCTCTGTGCCTTGCCTGGTCGTTAGGCCAGTCCCCAGCTAGAGTACAAGTATGGAAGCGCCAGGAGGACCTCGGTTAGTTTCCCGGATCGGACGTCCAGCCGAGAACCGTCTTTCCTTGACCGTTGCGCAGTCTTGACCACCGGCACGCTCACCGTGGCACTCATCGCCCGTACACACTTCCGTTTTCCCTTCATCGCCCACACCAGGCGACCACTTATTTGTTTTTTCACGCATTTATTATGACAGTAAGCGTGCAACATGGCAGGCACAAAAGAGTGTAGAACGAGAACTTCGACGAGGCAAAAACGTCAGAACAAAGAGGCAAAGAGACGACAGCAATAGGCTTTAGGGGCGGCAATGATCGCCTTGCGCGTAAGTGTTGGGATGGCCTTGGAAACAGATGAAGCTTAGGCAGTGTGAAGACGTGGCATGGATTGTTCGTTTAGGCAGGTCATTTGGTTGGTAAATCGTGCTTCGGCTGGAAGGGTAAACAAGCATAACCGAGTGGGCAAACCTCCACTTTAAACACCAGCCCTAGCCTAGCTAAATCTCAGCCATATTTTTTAAATATTTGCTATTCAAAACAAGGTAGAAAAAAATAAGGGGGCAGCACAGATCAAGTGTTACGATCGGACACACCTCCCGTATATGCTTGTGTCACAAATAGGTGAAGAATGTTAGTCAAAGTACTCTTTAGCCACAAAAGATCCAATGTTCAGGATATTTTGACACTGCACTTCCGAGAATAAATCTCTCGAAAAAAGCTCAATGCAACAAAGTTCACTTGAACGATATTTGACGCCACAACCTGTCCATAATACACGTCTTCTGGGCACAGTAGAAGTTGACGTAAAATAAAAGAGCCTTGTACATTTGAGCCATGACATGGCCCAAGGTATAATGCCAGGCGAAGCGTTACACCTTTAAATTAAGCTTCAAATTTTGCTATGGGCCTGAAAAATAGAGATCTTTACCGCAAAGGCAAACATTCACTACGATAGCAACAAATAGGTATTTCGCTTAAAAAATGGCAAAGAGATCGAAACGTCCTCAGCGTTGCTCACGCGAATAAGTGTCTCAAGTGTCAAAGTGTTAATTTGCTGTGTCTGAAAAGCGCACCCTTTTCACAAACCAAGACCTTGCAAGCGAGTTCAAAGACCTTGTTGCTTCAGCTTACTACAACACAATCGTTCCGGTGAAAGAACAAGGTGTAGCTTTCTCCCCAACGCGAAATAAGCAGGCATGGCATGCGTGAGTATCCACCCTCCTCCCCTTTCCACTGGGCAGAATAAGTGCGGAAGATCAGAAAGCGTGCCGCCACGTTGTGATGATGTGACGACGCGCGCTCATTGTGCCATCTCGATGGTAATGCTGAAAACACGATAGTTACACCAATATAAGTGGTAGATATAGATAATTTGCCATTTCAAAGTAGACGGAGATGCTCCTTTGTGGCTCAGTGGCTAACGTCTAGCCCTCGCAAGTAAGATGTCGGACGTTTGGTTTCCCGCACCGGAGTCTTTTTCTGGATTATTTTTCTTCGTTGCGTTTTCATTTATATATATATATATATATATATATATATATATATATATATATATATATATATATATATTTATATATATATATATATATATATATATATATAAGGGAAAGAAGTGTTACCTAAGGGCTCGTTTTTCCGTGTTTTAACGCAATATTAATGAGATCTAACAGACAGTAATGCCAAGGAATGTGCAGGGGAAGTTATTAGAACCAATTAAATGTAAATAAGAAGAAAAAAAAGTAGATAAAAAATTAACAAGCCGTGAACAGAAATCGAACCTACGACCTTCGAATCACGCGTTCGGTGCTCTAACCACTGAGCTACCACAGCGGCCTTCCCTCCATCCACTTTTTCGGGTTTATATGTGAATTTAAAAGTAGGAGTGACAGTCAGCGCCATCTATAAGCCAAGCGACGAGTGTGAAAACACTCTTATGCGCATGTGTGGCGTCACGTAGCACGTGAACTTATAAGCGGGCAGCTGAATAATTGTCTCTCTTATAAAACCCAACACACCAAGTTTCTTTGAACGAGGGTCTCGTACAGGCAGACTTGGTGTGTTTAGGTTGTATAAGAGGGACAATTATTCAGCTGCCCGGTCATAATTAGTTCACGCGCTACGTGACGCCAAACATGCGCATAAGAGTGTTTTCACACTCCTCTCTTGGCTTATAGATGGCGCTGACTGTCACTCCTACTTCTAAATTCACATATAAACCCAACAAAGTGAATGGAGGGAAGGCCGTTGTGGTAGCTCGGTAGTTAGAGCATCGAACGCGTTATTCGAAGGGCGTAGCTTCGATTCCTGCTCACGGCTGGTTATTTTTTCATCCACTTTTCTTTCTTCTTATTTAATAACTTCCCCTGTACATTCCTTGTCATTACTGTCTGTTAGGTCTCATATATATATATATATATATATATATATATATATATATATATATATATATATATGAAAGTAGATGCGCTTTCACATAACAACTGTTTATTGTGCCGACGTTTCGACAGGAACCCTGTCTTTTTCAAGGCACAATACTATTTACACATGTTCCGTGACTTTTTATATCCTGTCGAGACAGGAGGGAAGGGGTAAATTGAGAGAGAGAGAGAGAGAAAAAAAGAAGAAACAGCGAAACGGGAGGACAACCATTAAATAAAATATAGAAAATCTAGGAGAAGAAGCAAGACCGACATGGCGTAATTAGAAAGGGGCAGCATTTCAACACAGTAGGGCAGAGGTAGATGAGGAATGTCATCATTGTCAACAATACCTCCCCCGCACCCACACTTCCCCAAGTGGGCAGGGAGCCGCCGTTTTTGTATTTCACCTTTCCGTGTAGTCCGCTGGCGGCTCGTTCCTCTTTGAAGTGTATGACAAGTTAATGGGGAGGGCTTAAGTGCTTTAAGTGCATGCTGGTGGCATCGGGAGGAGCGAAAAAGCCGGTGAATGAGGCACCGCCATCGATATTCATTATATGCATTGGCTCCTTGTCAGTGAAGGAACAGAATGTGCGTTAAAGGATTAACGAAGGAAAAAAAGAAGAAGAAGAACAGGGGGGGGGGGGAACTGTACCACTCCGGGACAGTCACCACACAGTTGCGGCGCACTGGGAAGATATGCGCGCATGTAGGAAAAAGTTAACGAAACCACCTAGCTGTCAGCTCCTTGTCAGTGAAGGAACAGAATGTGCGTTGAAGCTTGACGAAGAAAAAAAAGAAGAAGAAGAAAAAAAAAGCAAAAGAAAGGGGGGGGGGACCGTATGACTTCCGGGACCACTTATCTGTGCGTTCCGGCTGTGCTTGATGAGGCAAATCATTTCTAAGTTGTCAGATGCATAGGCCAAAAGCTTTGTTAGCGGGTAATATTATTGTCGTAATGAAACGGGACTGATTAGAGAGAAGCGTTTGCGTCTTTTAGCGGTCGTAACGCAGACAGAGTGCCTGGGTGTTCATTTATTCCATATTTTATCGTGTTAAATTTGTAGATAAAATAAGATTCCCGTTGTTCCCGTTCTCTGATTGTTCGAAAGTTGTTTTCTAGTAGTGTAACCCTGATGTCATCAAAGCTGTGGTCTTTTAATGTGCAGTGTTTTGAAAGTGGAAGACCTGGAAGAGATCATACATGTGCCCGATGGTTGTTGAATCTAATTCTAAATGGAGTGTCTGTCTGGCCCACGTATTGCTTGTTACATACCCCACATTCCAGGAGGTATATGACATTGTGTGAGTCACAGTCTAGTGCACCTCTTATCCTGTGCTTAAAATCCGAGTGGGTGCTTTTCGCCATTGTCGTTGTCTGCATGTGTTTGCATACCCTGCATCTGCTTTTTCCGCAAGGGTGACACCCAATGTGGGGTTTCACACCTCTCTTTGAATTTATTAAATGATCCTTTATATTTTTCGGCCTTCTTTATACAACACAAGGAGGAGAAGTGAAAATTTTGGATAGTCGCACGCTCTGTTCCAATATGTTAAAGTGTTTTCTTAGGACCTTGTTTATGTTCGGTGGGTTGCTCGTGAAAGTGAATAGCAAGTTTTTGTTGCGGTGTTGTTCGGCGGTTCTCTGGTGGTTGAGAAGAATCTGGCGGTCCAGATTTTCAGCTTTTTTGATGGCGTCATCGATGATAGCTGGTTGGTATTCTTGATTAAGGAGTACTTCGCGCATATGTGTGCTGTTTTTGTGGAAGTCCTCAGTGCGGGAGCAGATTCGTCGAAATCTGTGTGCTTGGGAATAGGGAATGCTGGTCTTGCAATGTCGCGGGTGGCAGCTTTTGAAGTGCAGGTATTGTTGCCTGTCTGTAGGTTTTCTGTATACGTTAGTTACCAACGCACCATCGTCAACTCGAATGAGTACATCAAGAAAGTTTATTTCAGTGTTAGAGTAGGTGTGTGTAAAATAAATGCTGGGGTGTACCTGGTAGAATGCTTGTATGAATTTCAGGAGCTCGTTTTCCGAATGTGTCCAAATTATGAATATATCATCTAGGTACCGTTTATAGAGTAATGGTTTGATATTACAGGATGAAAGAAAATTGGACTCTATGTGGTGCATGAATATGTTGGCGTAGTTTGGGGCCATTCTTGTACCCATTGCCGTACCGCTGATTTGAAGATAGTACTGGTTGATAAATTCAAAGCTGTTTAAATCGAATACAAGTCTTGTGAAGATTTCAATTACTTTTTTGCTTGGATAAGCGACAGGGTTGTGTGTGCAATACGATTCAACAAGTGCCCTTACACCATCGTCATGTGGGATATTTGTGTAGAGTGAGCTAACATCCAATGTTACGAGAAATGCACCGTCTGGAATTTCCACGTCTGCTATTTCCCGAAGGAAGTGGTTATTGTCACGCAAAAAGGACTCATGTGTGGGTGGTATGTCTTTGAATAAAGAATCAATATAACTGGAAATGGGTTCCGTTAACGTTCCCGTGCCTGATATAATGGGTCTGCCAGGGTTATTCTCTTTATGAATCTTCGGCAGCATGTAAAAACGACCAGGCGCCGAATGTACCGTAATAAGTGCCTTTTTAAGCTTTGAATTAATGGCGCCTTCACGTGTGAGATTCTCTAGGGTTGTTACAATGATTTTTTTGTGCTCCGTGGTAGGGTCAAAGTCGAGGTGTTTGTAGAATTGTTTGTTATTTAGTTGTCGCTTGCCTTCCTCGATGTAGTCCGATCTATTCAGAACAACAATCGCGCCTCCTTTGTCTGCTGGTTTGATGACGAGATCTTCGCAGTTGCTCAACGTGAGTAGTGCCTCTTTTTCTCTTTTTGATATGTTATTCATGCTTGGTTTGTGCACTTTGTACGCATGTATAACATCTTTTTGAACCACGTTTATATAGAGATCCAGATGTCGATCTCTGTTGGCGTCTGGGGTCCATTGCCGTCCGATTACCCCACGAAAAAGTGCGTTATCTTTTTCGGGTTTATCAAAGAAATATTCCTCCAATCGTAAATTTCGTGCGAAGTTGTCTAGGTCTTTTAGGAGCGTGAATTCATCATACCTTGCGTTGCCAGGGCAGAATGTAAGTCCGCGTGATAGTATACTCAATTCTTCTTTGCTAAGTTCTTTGTCGGAAAGGTTAATAACGTTTGGCTCTTTGGGGTGTGGTGGCAAATTTTTTTGAACGTGAGATGATTTGGTATTTTTTCTGTAAGTAGCAGTGGGTATAGCTTGTGACACATTGTATCGCGCAAATTTCTTCCTCTTAAGTTTTTCAATTTCCTCCGTTTTTTTTGTGCTCAAATACGTCAGTTCTTTAGTTTCCCTCTCCGAAAGAGAAAAGTTATTTCTTAAATACCGCTCCTCGTCTGTCAGTGCGTTTAGAGTCTTTCTACAGTGTTCGATGGTGACCTTCGTTAGCTCCTGTGTGGCGTGATCGAGAATTTCGTTCCACCGTTTCATTTCCCCTTCGGCAAAGTTATGCATCGATGGTGTTAGCGACAAGCTTAGCCCCTTCGGAGCCGTACCCGCCAGTACATATTGCTCGAAGCTTTGCACGTGAAATTCGTGCCGTATTCTTTTGTCAACCACTTTTCTAAGTTTAAGAAAATTTGGACCCGTTCTATGGCCTAGTTCATCTGAAACGGACGGAGTTTGCCCACTCGCACAGCCAGTATGTCACTTTGCACAGACGCGGCAAATAGGGCCGCAAGGTGCCCGGAGGTCGTACCTGGTTTGGGTTGGAGCTCCATCCCGTTGTGCGTCCCGTGACGAGCTGGCCTGTAGACGCCTGCTGTTGGCTGCTGGTGGTTGCTGCTTGTTCGTTGATGATGTTGGCTGCTGAGTTTTCCTTGCGGGTGGTTTATTCTGGCCACTCGTTGCTGTTGATTTTGGTACAGCTGGTCGTTGTTGTTGGCCCGGATTACCCTTCGTCGCCGTTTCCGGGGTGTCTGTTGTAGGCGTCGACGACAGCCGTGGCAAGCGTGAAGGCTGTGTTGCACTCGGTGAGGGGGGTCCCGACGGGGTATGCTGGCCTGGAGAACGGGCAGCAACTGTTTCTGGGGCTGCTGGGTTCATATTCTTTTCTTTGCCGCCTCGACAGGTGGCATCGGAAGAGTCACGCCGCAGTGCTTGGGAGTAGGATGGCGTCTCCCAAAGCTCGTACGCCCCCGCCTCCGGTTGTGGCGCGTGTTCCAGCCAGTTGTTGATGTATGGCCGCCGTAGGTCGAGGAGCAGGTTGTAGATGTTCCAGGCCAGCAGAGACACTCCAGCGAAGCTCGGGTGCAGACCATCGGCCGCGAGTACGGTCCACGGCGGGAGCGCGTCGATGCGATGGTTCACATAGAAGACGCCCTCTCTCTCATGGCACAAACTCAGCAGTCGCAAGTTAAACTCCCGAGCCTCGAAGTTGAACCGCCTCACCGCACGCCAGTTGTGTCGGCGGAGTCATTGGTTGGGGGCTCGTGGGAGCACTAGTGTCGCAAACACCATAGGAATATCTGGTCTCTCATGCCGGGTGCGGTCAAGGAGGGCGACGTAACGGTTGAATGCTGTAGGGGCATCCGTATTGGCCAGGTCGTTAGTTCCGATGTGCAGAATAAGGTTCGCGGTACCTTTAGGGACGAAGTCCAATAGCTCTCCGATGTCGCCAATGCATGCGCCAGGCTGGCAGATGAAGGCAGGTGAATGGGGGCTGGCCGGATCGAAGTGTTGATGCAGGTACTTTAGTTGTGAGTCACCGACTATTGCCGTACAATTCATACAGGCATTCAACCAGGTACACCCCAGCATTTATTTTACACACACCTACTCTAACACTAAAATAAACTTTCTTGATGTACTCATTCGAGTTGACGATGGTGCGTTGGTAACTAACGTATACAGAAAACCTACAGACAGGCAACAATACCTGCACTTCAAAAGCTGCCACCCGCGACATTGCAAGACCAGCATTCTCTTTTCCCAAGCACACAGATTTCGACGAATCTGCTCCCGCACTGAGGACTATCACAAAAACAGCACACATATGCGCGAAGTACTGCTTAATCAAGAATACCCACCAGCTATCATCGATGACGCCATCAAAAAAGCTGAAAATCTGGACCGCCAGATTCTTCTCAACCACCAGAGAAACGCCGACCAACACCGCAACAAAAACTTGCTATTAACTTTCACGAGCAACCCACCAAACATAAACAAGGTCCTAAGAAAACACTTTAACATATTGGAACAGAGCGTGCGACTATCCAAAATTTTCACTTCTCCTCCTTGTGTTGTATACAGAAGGCCGAAAAATATAAAGGATCATCTAATAAATTCAAAGATAGGTGTGAAACCTCACATTGGGTGTCACCCTTGCGGAAAAAGCAGATGCAGGGTATGCAAACACATGCAGACAACGACAGTGGCGAAAAGCACCCACTCGGATTTTAAGCACAGGATAAGAGGTGCACTAGACTGTGACTCAGACAATGTCATATACCTCCTGATATGTGGGGTATGTAACAAGCAATACGTGGGCCAGAAAGACACTCCGTTTAGAATTAGATTCAACAACCATCGGGCACATGTACGATCTCTTCCAGGCCTTCCACTTTCAAAACACTGCACATTAAAAGACCGCAGCTTTGATGACATCAGGATTACACTACTAGAAAACAACTTTCGAACAATCAGAGAACGGGAACAACGGGAATCTTATTTTATCTACAAATTTAACACGATAAAATACGGAATAAATGAACACCCAGGCACTCTGTCTGCGTTACGACCGCTAAAAGACGCAAACGCTTCTCTCTAATCAGTCCGGTTTCATTACGACAATAATATTACCCGCTAACAAAGCTTTTGGCCTATGCATCTGACAACTTAGAAATGATTTGCCTCATCAAGCACAGCCGGAACGCACAGATAAGTGGTCCCGGAAGTCGTACGGTCCCCCTCCCCTTTTTTTTGCTTTTCTTTCTTCTTCTTCTTCTTTTTTTTTCTTCGTCAAGCTTCAACGCATATTCTGTTCCTTCACTGACAAGGAGCTGACAGCTAGGTGGTTTCGTTAACTTTTTCCTACATGCGCGCATATCTTCCCAGTGCGCCGCAACTGTGTGGTGACTGTCCCGGAGTGGTACAGTTCCCCCCCCCCCCCTGTTCTTCTTCTTTTTTTTCCTTCGTTAATCCTTTAACGCACATTCTGTTCCTTCACTGACAAGGAGCCAATGCATATAATGAATATCGATGGCGGTGCCTCATTCACCCGCTTTTTCGCTCCTCCCGATGCCACCAGCATGCACTTAAAGCGCTTAAGCCCTCCCCATTAACTTGTCATACACATCAAAGAGGAACGAGCCGCCAGCGGACTACACGGAAAGGTGAAATACAAAAACGGCGGCTCCCTGCCCACTTGGGGAAGTGTGGGTGCGGGGGAGGTATTGTTGAAAATGATGACATTCCTCATCTACCTCTGCCCTACTCTGTTGAAATGATGCCCCTTTCTAATTACGCCATGTCGGTCTTGCTTCTTCTCCTAGATTTTCTATATTTTATTTAATGTTTGTCCTTCCGTTTCGCTGTTTCTTCTTTTTTTTCTCTCTCTCTCTCTCAATTGACCCCTCCCCTCCTGTCTCGACAGGATATAAAAAGGCACGGAACATGTGTAAATAGTGTTATGCCTTGAAAAAGACAGGGTTCCTGTCGAAACGTCGGCACAATAAACAGTTGTTATTTGAAAGCGCATCTACTTTCATATTTATAACCTTGCGGCAACCGAAGTTATTCTTCTGCATATAAGCCTTACCACAAATGGCTGCTGCCCGCGCCTTTCGCAAACAACTTACATGGAGGTTTCCGATCCACGGAGCCTCGACGGCAATAGTCGGTGACTCACAACTAAAGTACCTGCATCAACACTTCGATCCGGCCAGCCCCCATTCACCTGCCTTCATCTGCCAGCCTGGCGCATGCATTGGCGACATCGGAGAGTTATTGGACTTCGTCCCTAAAGGTACCTCGAACCTCATTCTGCACATCGAAACTAACGACCTGGCCAATACGGATGCCCCTACAGCATTCAACCGTTACGTCGCCCTCCTTGACCGCACCCGGCATGAGAGACCAGATATTCCTATGGTGTTTGCCACACTAGTGCTCCCACGAGCCCCCAACCAATGACTCCGCCGACACAACTGGCGTGCGGTGAGGCGGTTCAACTTCGAGGCTCGGGAGTTTAACTTGCCACTGCTGAGTTTGTGCCATGAGAGAGAGGGCGTCTTCTATGTGAACCATCGCATCGACGCGCTCCCGCCGTGGACCGTACTCGCGGCCGATGGTCTGCACCCGAGCTTCGCTGGAGTGTCTCTGCTGGCCTGGAACATCTACAACCTGCTCCTCGACCTACGGCGGCCATACATCAACAACTGGCTGTAACACGCGCCACAACCGGAGGCGGGGGCGTACGAGCTTTGGGAGACGCCATCCTACTCCCAAGCACTGCGGCGTGACTCTTCCGATGCCACCTGTCGAGGCGGCAAAGAAAAAAATATGAACCCAGCAGCCCCAGAAACAGTTGCTGCCCGTTCTCCAGGCCAGTATACCCCGTCGGGACCCCCCTCACCGAGTGCAACACAGCCATCACGCTTGCCACGGCTGTCGTCGACGCCTACAACACACACCCCGGAAACGGCGACAAAGGGTAATCCGGGCCAACAACAACGACCAGCTGTACCAAAATCAACAGCAACGAGTGGCCAGAATAAACCACCCGCAAGGAAAAATCAGCAGCCAACATCATCAACGAACAAGCAGCAACCACCAGCAGCCAACAGCAGGCGTCTACAGGCCAGCTCGTCACGGGACGCACAACGGGATGGAGCTCCAACCCAAACCAGGTACGACCTCCGGGCACCTTGCGGCCCTATTCGCCGCGTCTGTGCAAAGTGACATACTGGCTGTGCGAGTGGGCAAACTCCGTCCGTTTCAGATGAACTAGGCCATAGAACGGGTCCAAATTTTTTTAAACTTGGAAAAGTGGTTGACAATAGAATACGGCACGAACTTCACGTGCAAAGCTTCGAGCAATATGTACTGGCGGGTACGGCTCCGAAGGGGCTAAGCTTGTCGCTAACACCATCGATGCATAACTTTGCCGAAGGGGAAATGAAACGGTGAAACGAAATTCTCGATCACGCCACACAGGAGCTAATGAAGGTCACCATCGAACACTGTAGAAAGACTCTAAACGCACTGACAGACGAGGAGCGGTATTTAAGAAATAACTTTTCTCTTTCAGAGAGGGAAACCAAAGAACTAGACGTATTTGAGCACAAAAAAACGGAGGAAATTGAAAAACTTAAGAGGAAGAAATTTGCGCGGGACAATGTGTCACAAGCTATACCCACTGCTGCTTACAGAAAAAGTACCAAATCATCTCACGTTCAAAAAAATTTGCCACCACACCCCAAAAAAGCCAAACGTTATTAACCTTTCCGACAAAGAACTTAGCAAAGAAGAATTGAGTATACTATCACGCGGACTTACATTCTGCCCTGGCAATGGAAGGTATGATGAATTCACGCTCCTAAAAGACCTAGACAACTTCGCACGAAATTTACGATTGGAGGAATATTTCTTTGATAAACCCGAAAAAGATAACGCACTTTTTCGTGGGGTAATCGGATGGCAATGGACCCCAGACGCCAACAGAGATCGACATCTGGATCTCTATATAAACGTGGTTCAAAAAGATGTTATACATGCGTACAAAGTGCACAAACCAAGCATGAATAACATATCAAAAAGAGAAAAAGAGGCACTACTCACGTTGAGCAACTGCGAAGATCTTGTCATCAAACCAGCAGACAAAGGAGGCGCGATTGTTGTTCTGAATAGATCGGACTACATCGAGGAAGGCAAGCGACAACTAAATAACAAACAATTTTACAAACACCTCGACTTTGACCGTACCACGGAGCACAAAAAATCATTGTAACAACCCTAGAGAATCTCACACGTGAAGGCGCCATTAATTCAAAGCTTAAAAAGGCACTAATACGGTACATTCGGCGCCTGGTCGTTTTTACATGCTGCCGAAGATTCATAAAGAGAATAACCCTGGCAGACCCATTATATCAGGCACGGGAACGTTAACGGAACCCATTTTCAGTTATATTGATTCTTTAATCAAAGACATACCACCCACACATGAGTCCTTCTTTCGTGACACAAACCACTTCCTACGGGAAATAGCAGACGTGAAAATTCCAGACGGTGCATTTCTCGTAACATTGTATGTTAGCTCACTCTACACAAATATCCCACATGACGATGGTGTAAGGGCACTTGTTGAATCGTATGGCACACACAACCCTGTCGCTTATCCAAGCAAAAAAGTAATTGAAATCTTCACAAGACTTGTACTCGATTTGAACAGCTTTGAATTTATCAACCAGTATTATCTTCAAATCAGCGGTACGGCAATGGGTACAAGAATGGCCCCAAACTACGCCAACATATTCATGCACCACATAGAGTCCAATTTTCTTTCATCCTGTAATATCAAACCATTACTCTGTAAACGGTACCTAGATGATATATTCATAATTTGGACACATTCGGAAAACGAGCTCCTGAAATTCATACAAGCATTCTACCAGGTACACCCCAGCATTTATTTTACACACACCTACTCTAACACTGAAATAAACTTTCTTGATGTACTCATTCGAGTTGACGATGGTGCGTTGGTAACTAACGTATACAGAAAACCTACAGACAGGCAACAATACCTGCACTTCAAAAGCTGCCACCCGCGACATTGCAAGACCAGCATTCCCTATTCCCAAGCACACAGATTTCGACGAATCTGCTCTCGCACTGAGGACTTCCACAAAAACAGCACACATATGCGCGAAGTACTCCTTAATCAAGAATACCCACCAGCTATCATCGATGACGCCATCAAAAAAGCTGAAAATCTGGACCGCCAGATTCATCTCAACCACCAGAGAAACGCCGACGAACACCGCAACAAAAACTTGCTATTAACTTTCACGAGCAACCCACCGAACATAAACAAGGTCCTAAGAAAACACTTTAACATATTGGAACAGAGCGTGCGACTATCCAAAATTTTCACTTCTCCTCCTTGTGTTGTATACAGAAGGCCGAAAAATATAAAGGATCATTTAATAAATTCAAAGATAGGTGTGAAACCTCACATTGGGTGTCACCCTTGCGGAAAAAGCAGATACAGGGTATGCAAACACATGCAGACAACGACAGTGGCGAAAAGCACCCACTCGGATTTTAAGCACAGGATAAGAGGTGCACTAGACTGTGACTCAGACAATGTCATATACCTCCTGGAATGTGGGGTATGTAACAAGCAATACGTGGGCCAGACAGACACTCCATTTAGAATTAGATTCAACAACCATTGGGCACATGTACGATCTCTTCCAGGCCTTCCACTTTCAAAACACTGCACATTAAAAGACCACAGCTTTGATGACATCAGGGTTACACTACTAGAAAACAACTTTCGAACAATCAGAGAACGGGAACAACGGGAATCTTATTTTATCTACAAATTTAACACAATAAAATACGGAATAAATGAACACCCAGGCACTCTGTCTGCGTTACGACCGCTAAAAGACGTAAACGCTTCTCTCTATTTAGTCCGGTTTCATTACGACAATAATATTACCCGCTAACAAAGCTTTTGGCCTATGCATCTGACAACTTAGAAATGATTTGCCTCATCAAGCACAGCCGGAACTCACAGATAAGTGGTCCCGGAAGTCATACGGTCCCCCCCCCCTTTTTTTGCTTTTTTTTCTTCTTCTTCTTTTTTTTTCTTCATCCAGCTTCAACGCACATTCTGTTCCTTCACTGACAAGGAGCTGACAGCTAGGTGGTTTCGTTAACTTTTTCCTACATGCGCGCATATCTTCCCAGTGCGCCGCAACTGTGTGGTGACTGTCCCGGAGTGGTACAGTTCCCCCCCCCCCTGTTCTTCTTCTTCTTTTTTTCCTTCGTTAATCCTTTAACGCACATTCTGTTCCTTCACTGACAAGGAGCCAATGCATATAATGAATATCGATGGTGGTGCCTCATTCACCGGCTTTTTCGCTCCTCCCGATGCTACCAGCATGCACTTAAAGCGCTTAAGCCCTCCCCATTCACTTGTCATACACTTCAAAGAGGAACGAGCCGCCAGCGGACTACACGGAAAGGTGAAATACAAAAATGGCGGCTCCCTGCCCACTTGGGGAAGTGTGGGTGCGGGGGAGGTATTGTTGACAATGATGACATTCCTCATCTACCTCTGCCCTACTCTGTTGAAATGCTGCCCCTTTCTAATTACGCCATGTCAGTCTTGCTTCTTCTTCTAGATTTTCTATATTTTATTTAATGTTTGTCCTCCCGTTTCGCTGTTTCTTCTTTTTTTCTCTCTCTCTCTCTCTCAATTGACCCCTCTCCTCTTGTCTCGACAGGATATAAAAAGGCACGGAACATGTGTAAATAGTATTATGCCTTGAAAAAGACAGGGTTCCTGTCGAAACGTCGGCACAATAAACAGTTGTTATGTGAAAGCGCATCTACTTTCATATTTATAACCTTGCGGCAACCGAAGTTATTCTTCTGCATATATATATATTTAGTGGGAGTAATAACTCAATGGGCCAGTTAGTTTTTGTGAAAGTATGGGATATGGCACAACGGGAGCGTTGTCAACAAGGATAAATATATTTGTTTCCCAACAGTTTCGGGAGGGGTCCTCCCTTCATCAGGGGATGAGTTATCCCCTCATCCCCTCATCCCCTGATGAAGGGAGGACCCCTCCCAAAACTGTTGGGAAATAAATATATTTATCCTTGTTGACAACGCTCCTGTTGTGCCATATCCCATACCTTCATAAATATATATTTATATATATGTGCTATCTGAATAAAATTACATTTCTCAGTTCTATTGTACCCTGTCTGTTATTCCTGAAACGGACAAGAAAATGTTGCATTGCACTATATTTCTAAGTTATAACTGTCCAAAAACTTGCACTGTGGCGAGATGATATGTAATGACTTATGCGGTCATCTCATGCCATCCATTGCAACATCGCTGGCCAAACAATGCCAACCATACCCATATAGAGCATATTAAACAACGGGGCGGAAAAGGAGAGTGAGAAGGAGAGTTATCTGGCTGAAGAGGCGCGAGTGAAAGAGCGGAGAGCGTGAGGCGTAGTCTATTATAGTATGACAAAGTCTTGTATGGGGATTTCTAAGTTGCACAGTATAGCATCGTTATGTATATAGTAGCATTGGAGGGAAATGATACATTAGTCAGCAGAAGTGAAAGTGAAACTGGAAGGGTCATAGCATAGGCGTGTATAGCATGGTACAAGGGGTGGAAAAAATAATAAGGGTTATATTTGGGAATGAGAGAGTGAGGAACTAAGAGGAGAAGAGAAGTGAAGAAGGTGCTCTTGCATTGTAATTGAAGGATTCCTTTTCCAAAATGGTAGTCGAAGAAGCTTGAAATCGGATTGTCAACAATACCGAAACGCAGGCGAATCATTCCTACGCACTTCCTATTTGGTGTTGAGTGAACCTCTATACATTTTATGCATTGGATTATACTGCTTTCTATTGCGATCTATCGGCGCGAAACCACTCGACACAACGAATGACTTGTAGTAAGGGATCTGTAAATCAAAACTGAAAACGCTACTTGCGAAAGTGCTGCCATTCTGAAGTGATAGCCGAAAAATCCCACCATCTCCACGAAATGCGTCATGATGAGTGGGAAAAAGCTGCAAAGATTGTTGATGAAACAGTGGAGCATTGCCCACACATCAGCTGAAGAGTCGACATGTTGCTATATGGGTGAATGTGTTTTCACTGGTAACAACAATATTTATCTATTATATATCAATGAATGTGCATACACTAGTACACGCATGATGTAATCATTCGCATAATAATAAAATTACATACGTGTACGACACTTTTCGTTACAAAATCATAGGACACGTTTTAATTTAAAAATTTCGAATTTTCGGTCGCTGAAGTTCGCGGCCAGAGCAACCTTAGTGAGTGGTTGTAGCTGAAAATTGCACTGTGAAAATGCTGATGCAGGTCCTCTTGCTGGATGGGGCACCTGTGGTCGTATGAGCTGCGAAGAGACAATGACGAGACAACGTCAGTGAGACTAGCCAGCAGTCGTAACCACCGCGATGTTCACATTAAAGTTTACGACGAGCACTAATGGGGGATCATGTTTGAATTAGGTTCTGCACTGATTCATTGTAATCACGTAGCGAGTTCTGCGTTCCGCTGCATTCGCTTACAAGATGATCACTATGAGAAGCTGTGTCCAAGTGGTCACCCAATGACCACCCTGCGACGAGAAAGGAAAAGTGCCAAAAGCGCTCGCACTCACTTCCAGCACTAGTGGGCATGTCACGACGAGAGACTTTGTCCAAGCACGAAACACTTCACCCCAAAAAGTGGTAAACGTTTTGTATCCTATTCTATGTGTCGTCTAAATATCACCCTATACAGGCGTTAGTATGCGCGGCGCTGCCAAACCTCATGCGCTCTTGCCACTGGGGATAACTGGAGGGTGGGCCCTGAACATTTCGAAAAAGTGGGGCTGTTCTGGTGTCTTTTGATGCTTATGGTAACTGTTCGTTACACTTTGATGAGGCAGTTTACAAGGCTAGCAAGCTGGGTCAGGCAAGAAACAGCAAAGCAACGTAGAAAAATTTGTGTCCCGTAACTTGGGAATTTAGTGTGAGGTGCGTGGTTGTGGCCATTTTATCAAAACGCCCGTGTTCTTGGTAGGACCCACGACAGATCTGCGGGAGAAGTAGTCGAAGCCATTAAACTGACAAACTGAAAGCAAATCTGGGAGTGTTGGTTCTTTAGCTTTTTCTGCTAAAAAAGGTATCTCGAGTCATAGCTCTGAGATTGGCGGGTGCAGATCTTTGTGATCAGTGACGATACGTAAATAAGCTGTGCTGTACCTCTGCATGTAATTTTTTAGGTTTTATCGATCTGCTCTTAGTGTACAAATAGCAACTGTGGTCGCAAATAAAAATTTTGTTGAAATTTAGCACTGTGTGGCTGTGTGTGTGTCTCTTCTGTGTCCTTATCCCGCTGCTACGTGCTGTGAATGATGGTTACACTTAGATGAATGAGAGTAGTATAAAGTCTTGGATTAGAATACCCTTATTAGGCCCGAGGAACCGGTGACCGACAGCTACGATGAGCGAACCAAGATTATGATGCTACGCGACAGCGATAAAGATGCATGAGCAACACATGATTATGATGATATTGTACAGGTGAAGAGGATGGGTATACTAAATGCCCACACTTATTCCCCCCATGTGAAAGTGGCCAGCCTGGCCGCGGCAAGTCAAGAGAACAAAGAACGTCCCATGAAGGGCTTCATACGAGAGACGTGGACGACCTCAGTAGTTCGATAACGGCAAATTGCTGGGGCTACAAGTGGCGCGACGTGGTAATTCACTGGCGAATTCACTACAAGAACTGTGTACGGCCCAATAAACCATGGCTGAAATTTGTGGCACAAACCATGTGTGCGAATAGGCGTCAAAAGGAGCACTTCGTCTCCAGGTCGAAAGGCTACAGCACGATGTGATTCATCATAAATTAGCTTTCGGTCTTGCTACCGGGCTTCAGTATTTATACGAGCACGTGTGCGACACTGTGCGAGTCGTAAAATGTATTCCTCCGAGGAAGATCGAGATGAATTCACGTGGCAGGTAAAGAAAGAGGCGTCCAGAAAAGAAGTAGGGGTGCGTCTATAAACTAGGTAAAATGATGAGTAGCCGGTTGTTTGCTGAATGACCGTATTATAGGTGAAAGTTATGAATGGTAGAACTACGTCCCAGTTCTTGTGGTCTGGTTTAATATAGGTGGTGATCTTGTCAGCAAGAGTGTGGTGGAATCACTCAGTGAGGCCGTCAATCTGGGGGTAATAGCTAAAGGCAGTCTTGTGAGTTGTGCCGGAGGCGCGAAAAAGTTCGTTCACTAGTTGTGAGAGAAAGGCCCTTCCACGGTCACTGAGCAATACACGTGGAGCACCATGATGCAGTATAAGGGCTTGGAGGATGAAATCAGCAATTTCAGAAGCTGAACCAGTAGTGACGGATGCTGTCTCTGCGTAGCGCGTCAAATGGTCAACGGCTGTTACTATCCACCGGTTTCCAGCAGCACTGACTCGATGGGGGCCAAAAATATCAATGCCTACAACTTCGAATGATGTCGCTGGCACGGAAGAAGATGTAGTGTGCCGGCTGGAGCAGTTGTTGATAGTTTTCTACATTGGCAGGTAGTGCAGGGCCCGACGTACCAAGCTACACTAGTGGTAATGCTTGGCCGATAAAACCGGCTTCGTAGGCGATCGTAGGTTTTATGGTAACCAAGGTCACCAGCAGCCAGATGGTCATGAAGCTCTCTGAGAACTTTGGACTGAAGTGATCGGGGTAGAACGGGAACCCAGCGCTGACCGTCAGGATGGTAATTTTTGCGGTACAGCACCGAGTTGTCCAGATAAATTGCGAGAGTTGGCGACGGAGCCTCGCATTTGGTGGACAGGAATTGCCAGTGAGGTAGCCTATAATACGCCGACGTTATGGGTCAGCCAGCAGTCGAGAAGGAAAAATCGGGGGAGGTTGTCTGAAGGCAGCTGGTCCATAAAGGCGAGAGAGGAAACCACCGTAGACGTGGACTCGGAGGGTGTGTTGTGCAAAGTGATTGCGGAAACGCCGAGCAGAGCCGCTGGTAGTGCAGCGAGAAAGAGCATCGGCGTCACTGTGATTTCTGCCACACTTGTATATTATGTCAAAATCATACCCTTGGAGGCGTTTATTCCAGCGGATGAGGCGTCCCGACAAGTTCTTGATTGTCGAATTTCAACATGAAGCGTGGTGGTCGGTCAAAATGGTGAAATGGCGGCCGTGCAGATAAGGACGAAATTTCTGCACTGAACAAACGATGGCGAGGCACTCCTGGTCGGTAATCGTGTAGTTCCTCTCCGTTGTGGAGAGGACACGGCTGGCGTATGCAACGACTCGCTCTCGCGAAGAGTTGTCGCGTTGCAGGAGCATGGCTCCAAAACCACGGCCGCTACCGTCTGCATGCACGAAAGTCGGTGCACCATCGTGAAACTGTGAAAGTACAGGGTCGGTCATGAGGGCACTCTTCAACGAGTCGAAAGCAGATTCGCATTCCTGGGACCACTGAAAGGTCATACCGGAAGTAAGTAGCTTATGGAGTGGTGCGGTATGGAGGCAAAGTTTTGTATGAATCACCGAAGTAAGAAGCGAGACCAAGGAAACTTCTTAAATCTTTCAGTTTGTCAGGGCGAGGGAAGCGAAGTACCGCAGCAGTTTTATCAGGGTCTGGACGAATTCCGTTCTTGCTCACAACATGACTTAGGACATCGATAGATCTACTGGCGAAATGGCCTTTTTCGGTGTTAATTTGAAAACCAGTGCCTGCAAGGCAAGTCAGGACCTCGTCCAAGCATTGCAGGTGTTGAGGAAACGTCGATAAAAAGACAACAATGTCATAGAGGCAACCTAGGCAAGTCTTTCATTTCAGGCCATGCAACACGGTGTCAATCATGCGCTCAAAAGTTTCGGGTGCATTGCATATACCAAACGGCATAACATTGAATTCGTATAGGCCATCCGGGGTTACAAAGGCAGTTTTTTCTATATCCTGTTTGGGCATGGGGATTTGCCGAAAACCGGAATGCGAGTCAAGGCGCAAAAAGAATTCAGCACCTTGTAACAAATCGAAGGCGTCGTCGATGCGTGGCATGGGGTATGTGTTCTTCCTAGCGATCCTATCGAGTACTCGGTAATCGACGCAACATCGTACAGAACCGTCTTTTTTACGCACCAGAACGATGGGAGACGACCAAGGAGTGGTTCAGGGTTGGATTATCTCCCACTGTAGCATATCGTCTACGTTTTGCTTAATGATTTTTTGTTCGGCTAGAGAGACGCGGTACGAACGGTGGTGCACAGTAAATGTTCCGTCGGTCTGAATACGATCTGTTGTAGTGGTAGTCTGGCCTAGGGTGGATGAATAAACGTCAAAAGTGTTTGCATGCTTTTCCAACAAATCAAGCAGCCGTTGCTTCTGCGAGTCTGTCATGTCTTTGTTGATGGCTGTCAAGGCCGAGGACACAGCATGATCTGCAGGATGGCTTTTAGAGGAGACGGAGACAGGGGTAAGAGGAACGACACACACAGGCTCGAGATCGGCAACGCAGGCGACAGTAGTGCCCCGCGGCAGTAAAATTTTATCTGGTGTGGTGTTCGTAGCAGCGAGGACAGCTCATCTATTGTTGAAGCAAGCCACACCTGATGCGAGAGCTATGCCTTTGTTAAGGCAATGCGGTGACGGAGTGATCAAAATGTCACCAGAGTCGACGTCGTTGGAGAAAACTGAGACTAATTGATATTCGTGTGGTGGTAACTCGATGTCTACAGCAGCGATGAGTCGAAGTGGCCTGTAGGTTTTGTCGCTGAGCAAGTGGTCTGTGTCAGTTAGATGGACGACACGTTGTGCACAACAAATATTCGCGTAAGCAGAGGAAAGAAAGTGCCAGCCTGAAATGAATTCGTGGGTGCACGGGTATAGCACAACAAATTCTATATGGTGAAGAATGTTGTCGATCAGCAGACGGGCAGTACAAAGAGTGGAAGGGCGAGTCAATGTTCCCTGGGCTGCAAGCACTGTTGGTCTATCAAAAGGCATCGTGACTTTTCGAAGACGGGCACACAAAGCAGCACAAAGAATAGAAAACACAGCCCCAGTAACCACCAAAGCATCAATGTCCACTTCTTCAACTGTGAATGAAATCATGTTGTAAGAGCACGGTGGAGGAATTGGAGTCCTGTGTTGGAATGCAGTTTATTCTCCAAAAACTGCATCACTTAGTTTTCCGGACGACGATCAGAAGCGAAGGAAGCAGGCTAAAGAGGAGAAGAGGAGCGACGATAGGGCGACGGTGAACGGCGTCGGGTTGATCGATGACGCAGTTCACCCGATGCTGGCGAAGATGGAGACCAACGTGGCGGTGACGAACGACGGCGGCCCTGGTACAAGGCTCTTGCGGTATAGTTCCTAGCGCGTATGTCGTACCTTCGACGCTCGTCTTGCTGGCGCTTGTGGCAATAGCGTGAAATTTGACAACGATAGCCGCAATAATAGCACGTAGGGCGAGTCGATCGATAAGTAGGGTAGTAGCTTGCGCTAACTGCACCGGGAGAGAGAGCAGTGAGAGGGACAGATGACGGCTTAGGCGGTGGTGATGGAAAGCTCGTGTGAAAGCTTGTGGGAAGTGCGGCAGCAACCAACGCATACGTTCGTGGCGGCGACATCGAGCTGACGGTGCCTGATGGCGCAGCAACGGCATGTAAGAACGTTGGGAGAGTACGAACGACAGTGGGTGGCAGGTAGGCGATGTGGGTCATTGAGGCGAGCTCCTCCCTGATGACATCCCGCAATGACGTTGAAGAAGATTGAAAGAGACACACTGAAGGTAGTGTGAATCCCATTGATTCTAATTCTTCGTGTATAATCACCCTTATCGTGTCTCGTAGGTTTGGATCCGCCATAATACGGGCCGCATCACTGTCAGGTTGTAGGCGCATAGACTCAGGTTCTTCGAGGTGTTAACAGGCTGTCGCAACGTCAGTAACAGAAGCCGAATTCTGAATTTCAAGGGCAATGAATGCGACAGGTGCAATCTCCTGAAGAAGCTGGCGTATCTTGTCTGACTCTGTCATTGGTGTGTCAACCCGGCGGCAAAGTGAAAGAATATGTTCGATGTAGGATGTATACGACTCCCTGATATGCTGTTTTCGAGTCACGAGAGCTTTTGTTGCGAGAGTTGAACAAACAGCCGGTGTGCCAAAAACATGGCAAAGCTGATCTTTGAAGGCTGACCAGTCGGGAATGTCGATGAAGTGGTTGAGCAACCACGTCTTCGCGACAGCCTTGAGGTAGAATGAGACGTGAGCGAGTTTGTAAGTGTTATTCCACCAGTTAGCACCGCTGACATGTTTGAAATCGTGCAGCCATTCCTCCACATCTTTCCCGTGCATACCAGCGAAGGGATGAGGCTCACGCTGGAGACTGTTAATGGCGTGAGAAGGCACAGCACGCTGTAGTGGAGTGGGAAAGGCTGCAGCACCAACCTCACCTTGGTGTGACTTATTTCCGGACACCTGGCCCAAGCAGCGACCTGAACGTAGCTCCAGGGGGTAGAGTGGTCGAGACGACGACGGGGGATCTAACAGCACTCTCCACCACGTATGAAGTTTTGGTTTGGAAGACCTTTATTAGGCCCGTGGAACTGGCAGCCGACAGCTACGATGAGCGAACCAAGATGAAGATGCTACGTGACAACGATGAGGATGCGTGAGCAACACATGATAACGTACAGGTGAAGAGGATGGGTATACTAAATGCTCACAGTAGCTATAATATCTGCCGAATACCAAAGAAGCTGATTATTAACACTCTACTCAGTTGTTCCTTTGAAAATATAATACAGCACATGGCCCATCAAGGGTTAGAGTGGTGGTCCCTAGAAAAACGGTATTAACATTCTGTTACGAGGGACACTAGGGACTTCGGAATGCGAGTTCCACAGGACGGGCTGCTGGAATATTTAGGAATTGACAGGTAAACGTTGGCCACCGAGAGAAAATGACGTTTTATTGATATTAAGCACAAGTTATGATGCATGTCGACAAAGAAGCTTACATTACTAAATGCGTCAGACTTTTATGCTAAGTAAAGTGCTAGGGAAAGAACGTTGCCACTCCGGAGATTGTGTCAAGTGTCTTTGAGGGTGATGCCAGCCAGACCGAACAATGTATAGGCATTGCACGTTTTACACATGTATGTTCTGAGGTAAACTCTTAAGGTGCCAAGCTCTGAGTGCCGTCAGCGAGAATTTATTTTACAGTGGAAGCTGTTGTGAGATCAGAACACGAGTCACGTTAGGCGCCTTAGTCGTTTGCAGCCACCCGTGTTCGTAACATGTAGCGCAAGAATTAAAAAAATAACTAAGTAAATAAAACATTTAGGATACTACGAAATTTGAACCCAGGTCCACTGCGCACCAACACAATATGCTACCACTGAGCCACGCCCATGCTTGTAACTTATTTCCAAACTGGCCATAGGCACGCTTGAATTCCGAAAGGAAACTCCGTTATTGTGACTAATAAATCGTTTTAAAACACAAAAAAAGAAACAGGCGTCATACAACGTGAACTGCGTGAAGTCTGGTTCGTCCAATCACCGAAACCCTTACAAAAGCTTGTTCATGTTCACCGACTAACTGATGATGATGATGATCCTTCTTACTCTGGCGCGCACCCACAAAGGGGAATCGGCCAAGAACACCGGCAGTACAGAGAGCGGAAGGGCGAGTCATTGTTGCCTGGGCTGCAACCAGTGTTGGTCCACCATAAGGCGTCGTGACTTATCGAAGACGAGCATACAAATCAACACGAATAATAAAAAACGCCGCCCCAGTGTCCACCAAAGCATCAATGTCCACTCTTTCAACTGTGACTGATATCAAATTGTAAGGGCGCACTGGAGGAATTGGAGTCCTATGTTGAAATGCAGTTTCTCCTCCAAAAACTGCATCGCTTACTTTTCCGGACGACGATCAGAAGTAGGGTAGCAGGATCTTTAAGTAAAAGGCTTATGGTTTTACAAACACAAGTTTGGACTGAAAATATATATATATTGAAAGAAAAGCCAAAAATCGAATAAGGAGTATATCTGAGCAGTGATCGATGCAGGCTATCAGATGCGATTTCAGACTAAGTAACGGTGGGTATAAAACAAATTATTGTATATGAATATATATATATATTGTAGGCATCTATTATGCGCTTCATCCTCATCTGAACAGCAGTCAATCATCATCATATGTTCTGGCTGACAATCATCATCTGCTTGGCACGAGCGCTTCTTTGTCGGGTCCGTTGCGCTTGTTCGTTCCCGAGTTCACGGCCAATAAACCTCGCTACAACCGAGTCGTCATACGTGGTGGAGGTGGGTTGACGTTCCCAGTACCTCTACTTACAACGCCTACTCGCTGGAGCTCCGTTCAGGCCGCCGCTTGGACCCTCAGTCCGCCAGCATGTCTCAGAGTGAGTGGGTGGATGCCCTTTCGGCTCCCGTCTCTGCGCCGCAAGCCGTCTCTGCGCCACAAGCCGTCACTGCGCCGCAAGCCCCTCCTCTTTACATCGTAAACCACCAGCGTGACCCTCCGATCTTCGCTGGTCTCCGCGGCGAAGATGTGGAGGACTGGCTCGATAACTACGAGCGGGTCAGCGCAACTAATCACTGGGACGACTCTAACAAGCTCGGCCGAGTATCACTTTATCTCACGGGCGTTGCCAAGACATGGTTCTTGAACCATGAGATCGACCTCACCGACTGGCCTGCCTTCAAGCAGCAGCTTCGCCAAGTATTCGGCACACCAGCCGTTCGATCTGCTCTAGCGAGGAGGGCCCTAGATACTCGCCAACAACATCCCGGCGAGTCATACACATCTTATATCGAGGATGTCCTTGCGCTTTGCCGGCGCGTCAATTCTTCGATGTCCGAGTCGGACAAACTGCGCCACATCCTGAAGGGCATCGGAAGCATTGCCTACAATGCCCTTGTTGCCCGAAATCCTTCTACTGTCACGGACGTCATCTCTACGTGTCAGCGTCTCGACGAACTTGATTCTGTTCGCCTTCAGTCGGGCAATAGTGAACACCGTACCGCAGACCGGGACCTGCGTGACATGATACGGGAGATCATACGAGAAGAACTTCAATCAATGGGTATCTCAAAACATTCTCCATCTGTCACACAGCCTTCAAGCATGGCCCTCCGTGACATCGTAAGGGAGGAACTAACATCATTCACCGGTCCAGCCTACGTCCAGCCACCTCCGTCTAGCCCTCCAACGTACGCGCAAGTTGCGGCCGCGCCTCCTCGCAACGTAAGCTCTACTTCACCGCTGCCATCATTCACGCCGGTTGCTGCTGCACCACCGGTCCACTTCCGGCCAATCCCACCCGAACCTCCGTCAGTCCACTTGAGTGCGCTATCTCCCGGTGTGCCGAACGCCCTCTACTACCCGCCTTGGCGCCCGTCTCGCCCAACATGCTTTTACTGTGGATATCGTGGCCATATATCGCGCTTCTGCCGCAAGCGCCAGCAGGACGAGCGTCGCGGGTACGACATGCGCGAACGGGACTTTTCCAGAGGGGACTCTTACGCTCGGAGTTATTCATCTGGACAGCAGCGGTCTCCATCTCCACCCGCGTCGACTGAGACGCGGAACACTTACCGTTCAAGCCGACGCCGATCACCTTCGCCCTTCCGTCGCTCCTCCTCTCCTCTTCGGCCAGCCTCGTTTACTACTGATAACCGGTCGGAAAACTAAATGATGCAGTTTTCGGAGGAGAAACTGCATGTAACAGTAGGACTCATATTCCTCCAGCACGCCCGTTCAACATGGTTTCTGTTACGGTGGAAGGAGTTCTCGTGGACGCTTTGGTGGACACCGGTGCTACAGTTTCTGTGATTAGGTATGATTTGTGCAAACGCCTGAAGAAAGTAATGACACCTTATAATGGACCCAATCTAGTCGAAGCCCAGGGGAACGCTATCCGCCCTTTTGCTCTTTGTACTGCTCGTGTGTTTATTGATGACATTTTGCATTACATCGAGTTCACTGTGCTTACTCGGTGCTCTCACCAGCTGATTCTAGGGTGGGACTTCCTATCTTCTTCTTCAGCCGCTATATGTTGTGGTGAACGGATTCTGCACCTAACTAATACGGACTCCATGTTCGACGAAGGCGTCTACAAGCCTCTACGCCTGTTCGCTCTCGAAGATCTCGAACTACCGCCACACCAAGAACGAATTGTGACCCTGATTTCTAAGGACATCGACCACGGTGACGTCTTGGTGTCCCCTTCGTCGACTTGCGTCGCAAAAGGCATAGCCCTTGCATCAGGTGTCGTACGCTTTCACCATGGCTCCGCGCTCGTCATTGCTACGAATGAAACGCCAGAGAAAGTTCTCCTGCCAGAGGGCACTGCAGTAGCCTGTGTTGTGGATGCTGAGCCTGTCAGCGTCACGCCACTTAACCCTGGCTCTACCAACGACCGTTCTATGAGTAAGCATGTCTCATCCTCTCCCTTCACAGCTCTTATCAGTGATGACTTAACAGCTATGCAGGCGCAGCAGTTGCTTGCGTTATTAACGAAACACGCCGATTCTTTCGACACCTGCTCCTCAACGTTGGGCCGAACTACCACTGCAGCGCATCGCATTCAGACGGAGGGAACATCTATTGTACATCGCCGCCCGTACCGCGTGTCTCTCGCTGAGCGAAAAATCATCGAGGAAAACGTCGCTGACATGCTCCAACGAGAAATAATTCGTCCATCAACTAGCCCTTGGTCATCCCCTGTTGTTTTGGTACGGAAAAAAGATGGCTCCGTGCGCTTTTGCGTTGATTACCGGGCACTTAACAACATCACACGCAAGGACGTATACCCCATGCCACGCATCGACGACGCCCTTGATTCACTGCAAGGCGCCGAATACTTTTCAAGCCTTGATTTGCGTTCGGGATATTGGCAAATTCCCATGCACGATGACGACAAAGAAAAAACGGCATTTGCAACCCCCGATGCCCTATACGAATTTAACGTGATGCCTTTCGGGCTCTGCAATGCGCCCGCGACGTTTGAACGCATGATCGACACCGTCCTGCGTGGTCTAAAATGGAAGACGTGTCTCTGCTACCTTGATGACATTATCATCTTTTCATCAACGTTTTCTCAGCACCTGAGCCGCTTGGATGACGTCCTAACATGCCTCGCCGGTGCGGGTCTGCAGCTCAACACTAAGAAGTGCCGTTTCGCCACCAAATCCATCAAGGTTCTCGGTCATGTCGTCAGCAAGGACGGTATTCGCCCTGACCCCGAAAAGATCGCTGCCGTCCTTCGATTTCCATGCCCCACAAGACTTAAGGATTTGCGAAGTTTTCTTGGCCTCGCATCATATTTTCGTCGGTTCATACAAAATTTCGCTTCAATAGCTGCGCCACTTCACAAACTACTTGCATCTAATGCACCCTTTGTGTGGTCCGAGGAATGTCAGTCGGCGTTTCACCTATTGAAGAAAGCTTTGACGTCAGAGCCTGTACTCTGCCATTTTGATGACACCGCCCCAACACTCCTGCATACCGACGCCAGCGGTTGCGGTATAGGGGCTGTTCTCCTCCAACACGATAACTCTGGACGGGAAAGGGTCATCGCATATGCTAGCCGAGTGCTAACTTCTACCGAAAAAAACTATACCATCACTGAGCAGGAGTGCCTCGCTGTGGTTTGGTCCATACAAAAGTTCCGTCCTTATCTGTACGGCCGTCAATTCACCATCGTAACGGACCACCACGCCTTATGCTGGCTTTCTACAATGAAGAACTTGTCCGGACGCTTGGGTCGTTGGATTTTACGCCTGCAGGAGTATCAGTTTGAGATTATTTATAAATCGGGCAAAAAACATCAAGACGCCGACGCTCTTTCTCGTTGCCCACTACCTACAGCGTCGTTCGACACTCCAGCTGCCACCTCCAACGACACCAGTGCAGACGTGACTCCCACTTCTGTTGCCTTGCTCGCCTCGCTGTACCAACCGCCAATCGACGATGAACAACCCTTCAGTTCTCACCAGCAGGCTGACCCGTATTGTCGGCGCATTATAGACCACCTTTCAGGAGCTACGCGTCCACCCAATGCACGCCTTCGTCGACAACTCGAGCACTTCAAGTTTCAGGACGGTGTGCTGTATCGTCACATATATCATCCTGACGGCACACGCTGGGTACCTGTTCTGCCACGCGCTCTTCAACATCATGTACTTAGCGCCTTTCATGACGATTTAACTGCTGGCCACCTAGGCTTTCAAAAAACCTACGACCGCATTCGAAGCCGCTTTTATTGGCCTGGGATTTCTACCAGCGTAGCAAAGTACGTGGGTTCCTGCTCTCCATGCCAACTTCGCAAACTTCCGACATCTCCCCCAGCTGGTCAGTTACAGCCACTGACGTGCCCTACAACACCTTTCGAGGTCGTCGGTGTCGATCTTTATGGACCCCTTCCTGTTACTGGTGCTGGAAATAGATGGATAGTCACCGCCGTAGACCATATGACACGCTACGCCGAGACAACTTCAGTAGCTACTGGTTCAGCATCGGAAGTTGCTGACTTCGTCCTTCAGGCCATAATACTACGTCATGGTGCACCTCGTGTACTTCTGAGTGACCGTGGAAAGGTGTTCTTATCACAGCTTTTAGGTGAAGTTCTTCGCGTTTCTGGTACCACACACAAGATGGCGTCTAGCTACCATTCTCAAACAAATGGTCTGACCGAGAGATTTCATCGAACCCTTGCCGACATGATCGCCGTATACATTCAACCGGATCACAGAAACTGGGATAAACTTCTACCGTTCGTCACTTTCGCCTACAACACCGCTGTTCAGTGCACAACAGGCTACTCACCGTTTTATCTCGTTTACAGATGTTCACCTACTTTCTTTATCGATGTTTCCTTCTTCACAAGCAATGGCCCTACATCACCATCTTCTTGCAAAGAATATATTTCTCGCCTTGCCCAGTGCCGCCAGCGCGCTCGTATGAACACGGAAGCTACGCAACAAGCAAGGAAGGCCGTCTACGACACCTCTCATCGTGTGGTATCATTCCGACCGGGTGACGAGGTGCTGCTATTGACACCAATTCGCACACCTGGTCTCTGCGACAAGTTCCAGCCTCGATTCATCGGCCCATATGTTGTTTTAGAGCAGACTTCACCTGTCAACTATCGTGTGACGCCTCTTGTCGTGCCAACTGACCGCCGTTACCGCAGCACCGAAATTGTACACGTTTCCCGCATGAAGCTTTTCACACGGCGTTCCTCGTCACCTTGACTACCCGCCCGCAGCGGCCAGGCTGGCCGCTTCCACGGCAGGGGGGAATCAGTGTAGGCATCTATTAGGCGCTTCATCCTCATCTGAACAGCAGTCAATCATCATCATATGTTCTGGCTGACAATCATCATCTGCTTGGCACGAGCGCTTCTTTGTAGGGTCCGTTGCGCTTGTTCGTTCCCGAGTTCACGGCCAATAAACCTCGCTACAACCGAGTCGTCATAATATATATATATATATTGTAATAAAGAAGTAGTGGGCCATGCATAGCTCGGAAAAACACATCGTCAGTGCTAAGCACGAGACGCTCGCCCCGGACATTGTCGCTGCTTTCGCTGGCTACGCCTATGCTCCTACCTCGTCTGAAATAATAGTTCTGACTGTCGCAATTCTTTATTATATTTGGTGGAGGTGCTGGGTCTCCTCGCAATCCTGGAGTTACGAAGCCGGACTCGACCTGCCTCTATGACCACTGCATCTGCCACAAGTACTCCGCCTATGGCTCCCCAGGCCATCGTTGCTCCGGCGCGGTCCGTAAGCGGGACCCTTTCATATTCAGCGGCACTGACCACCACGACGTCGACGACTGGCTGGCTACCTACGAACCCGAGAGTGTCTTAAACAAACGGGAGAAAGCCAAGAGACTGGCCACCGTCAGCAGTTACCTCAGTGGCATTGCCCACCTGTGGTTGCAGAACCACGAAGCCGACGTTCCAACCTGGACAGCATTCAAGACAAAGTTCAGCGAAGTATTCGGTTGTCCTGCTGTCCGCAAACTTCGTGTGGAGCAGCGCCTTCAGTCAAGATCTCAACTGCCTGGTGAGAATTTCACCAGTTACATAGGAGACGTCATTGACTTGGGCAAACGCGTCAATGCGAACATGACAGAGGTTGACCGCATCAAGCATATTTTTAAGGGTATTGACGAGGACGCATTCCAGATGCTCATTTCAAAAAGCCTGGCAACTGTCGCTCAAGTTACAGAGCTCTGCCAAAGCTATGATGAGCTGCGCCGGCAACGTCTCGTCCCTTGCCGTGCTGTCCCTCATCAGGAATCGATGTCCGGCTTAACTCCCTCGCAAGATCCCGTCCTCCTCTCGCAGATGAAAGATTTTGTGCGCGAAAAAGTTTCCCGCCAACTGTAACTCATCTCCGGCCTTCCGGAGCGCAGTGCGCCGCTTAGCCCTACACTACAGACTATTATACAAGACCAAGTGTCTGAGGTCCTTCCTCCGCAGCTGGTGCCACCAGTTAATGCACTATTGACGTATGCCGAAGCAGCAGCACGACCACGACCACAAACGTTCGGAGCGCCACCTCCACTGCCTGCTCCTGTTTATGCCGCCCAGCCACCACAACCTCCAGTCCACCGAGTCCCTAATCCATGGCACACTGCCGACAACCGACCGATCTGCTTTTCGTGTGGTCTACCCGGACACGTCGCACATCTGTGCCGCCACCACCCACTCCATTCACGTGAAAACCCACGTTCGTATGAGTACGACCACATGTTTCCCTACACTCCAGACCCCGAGTTGCACCCTCCTCGACCAAACCACCGACCTTCTTCTGATCGCCGATGTCCTTCTCCACGTCGTCGCTCGCCCTCCCCGATGCGCCGACGCCCCCCTACAATCGACGCGGAAAACTAAATGACGCAGTTCCCGAGGCAAGAACTGCGTTCTCGTCGCAAAGCACAAGCCCTCTTCGTTCGCCGCTTAATGTAATTTATGCCGTTCTTGAAAGTGCACCTGTACTTGCCCTTACTGATACTGGTGCCACCATTTCTGTCATTGCCGAAAAGTTTGCCGTTCATTACTTAAAGTTACAACTCCTTACTTGGATTCGTGTCTTCGTACTGCCACTGCACAGCCTGTGCAGCCTGTGGGCGCGTGTACCGCCAGACTTGTAATTCAAGGAGTGTCCTACACAGTGCAGTTCATAGTACTCCCGCACTGTTCTCAAGACATCATTTTAGGCTGGGGTTTTCTCTCTGATCACCAAGCCGTCATTGATTTCGCTCGTGCCGAAGTCGTTGTTTGTCCCCTTGGTGATGCCCTACCTGCAGACGTTCACCCTTCTCACGCGAAGTTGGTCATTAGTGACGACACCCAGATCCCTCTGCGCGCTACTGTCTTCACACCTGCGTCGTGATCCTTCGTCGTCGACGCTACGGCATTCTTCACACCTTCCGCTGCTTTCGTTCATCGCCACCTATCACCGCTCCCAACCACTCTCGTTACTCTTCAAGGTGGTGGGACCGACGTGTTTGTGGGGAATTCGTTCCCATTCACGATTACGCTGCTTCGGGGCGAAAATGTCGGCTCAATGGAATCATTCAAAATCATCGCTACTTTTGACGTTCCTGATGGAGAATTGGAAGTCAGCGCCCTCTCCTGTAGTTCCGCGAATGACCCTTCAACTGCTGACATTTTCAATAGTGTCATCGACGAAGGCCTAAACCCAGAACAGAGGTGTGAAATTTTGAACCATCTTGACAAGTTTCGGCCATCTTTTGAAAGTAACAGCACTACCTTAGGTCGAACATTTACTGTATGCCACCAGATCGAAACAGGTAATCACCCACCACTACGGCAGCGGCTGTACCGTGTTTCACCGACTGAATGCTGTGTCATCGAGGAACAAGTAGGTGACATGCTAAAGCGCGGCGTCGTTCAACTATCAAACAGTCCTTGGGCATCGCCGATTGTTTTAGTTAAAAAGAAGGATGGCACAATACGCTTTTGCGTAGATTATCGTCTCCTAAACAAAATAACAAGAAAGGATGTCTATCCTTTGCCTCGGATCGATGACGCCCTGGACTTCTCATAAGGCGCAGAGTTCTTTTCCTCCCTTAATTTACGCTCTGGGTATTGGCAAGTGCCCATGAATCCAGATGATAGACCAAAAACTGCCTTTGTTACACCAGACGGCTTATACGAATTTAACGTGATGTCATTCGGCCTATGCAATGCGCCGGCAACATTTGAGCGCATGATGGACACTATCCTACGAGGCTTCAAATGGAACTCGTGTTTGTGTTACTTAGATGTTGTGGTGGTGTTCTCGCCTGATTTTCCCACGCACCTTCGTCGCTTGGAACAGGTTCTACGCTACCTTTCTGCAGCAGGCCTCCAAATGAACTTGAAGAAGTGTCACTTTGAAGCACGCAAGCTGACCATTCTCGGACACGCCGTGTCAAAGAATGGCGTTCTCCCTGACCCCGCTAAGCTACGTGCTGTTAGCGAGTTCCCGAGGCCCGCGTCTCTCAAGGAGCTGCGTATTTTTATTGGGCTTTGCTCATACTTCCGCCGCTTCGTCTGGGATTTCGCCTCGATCATGGCACCTCTGACAGACCTACTTCAAGGAGACCGCAATTTGTTTGAGTGGTCTTCAACCTGTGACAGTGCCTTTGCTAAGCTCCGTGAACTGCTTACATCACCACCCATACTGCGACATTTTGATTCGAACGCTCCCACGTAAATCCACACGGATGCTAGTGGTGTCGGTCTTGGCGCTGTACTTGCCCAACGAAAGGGTGGTTACCAAAAATATGTTCTTGCGTATGCGAGCCACACTCTTACAAGAACAGAAGTAAATCATTCGGTAACTGGGAAAGAATGACTAGCGATCATCTGGGCCATTACGAAATTTGGGCCTTATCTGTACGGCCGCCCTTTTGACGTCGTTACCGATCACCACGCGCTCTGCTGGTTATCCTCCCTCAAGGATCCCTCCGGACGCTTGGCACGATGGGCTTTACGGCTCCAAGATTACGACATACGTGTCATTTATCGTTTAGGCCAATAGCATGCCGATGCCGATGCTTTTTTTCAGGTTCGCCCGTTTTAACTGATATTGCGAGTGTCTCCATCCAAGACAACTTACTTACACTATCAGGACCCATTGACATGGCTGCGGAACAGCGCAAAGATTCGTGGATTGCGTCTCTGATGGATAACCTATCTGAAACACTCGCCCACCCGCCACGTCGAACGCTACACCGACAACCTTCCCAATTCGCCATCTGTGAGGGAATGCTTTATTGCCGCAACTACAACCCTGACGGCCGCAAATGTCTACTCGTCATACCCATGCATCTCTGTTCCAGCATATGTGCTGCTTTCCATGCCGATCCGCAGCGTAAACACGCCAGTTGGTTTAAAACCTACGCCAGGCTACATTTTCGGTTTTATTGGCGCGGCGTGTACACATTCGTTCAAAAGTACATTCGATCTTGCACAGAGTGCCAACGCTTCAAGCACAATCCTAGCCGTTGTTGCGAAGCCACCTCCGAAATCCCGCCGCTGACCTCCACTGTTGAGAACGACGGACCGATCCCGCCGAAGCCACCACTGTTGCGAAAGACGGCGACGCCAACACGGTGCCGAAGGCGCCACTGCTTCCGACTCCGCCGGGAAGGTCACCAGCCGTTTGGTAGCGTATGTTTCTCAGCTCGCGACTGCTTCTGCGCAGAGCTGATCAGACGAGCGGACGAGACGACGGTGAGTCAAACAAGGTTTATGTACAGCATATATACAGAGGCGTTACAATTTCGGCACTGGGGCCGACAGAGACTCGAAGAGCCGAGCTCTTCTCTCTAACACATAGTTCAGCCTTTCGCCTAAGACCGCTGACTCACACACATGTCGGCACTCCGACAAGGGGACGCCTCTCCCATAGGACCGCCGATCGCGACGCGCCGCAGGGCTTCTTTTATTTACACCGGGTCCAACCAAAGTGTCCAATCAGAAGCGCCGCGGGTCGTCCGGGCAGATTCCGCCAATGGGGGCCGCCGCGCCATGCGTCAGACCACCTGACACGAGGACGCCGGCTCGCTGTCACGTGCGCAACTGACTCACTGCACGTGGGCCAGAGGAGCGCCGCGCGTGTTCACGCCGTCGAGGTGATCGCGCCAGGCAGACTGCGGGCTGGCCTTGACCCAGATTGCCTTTTTCAGAGGCACGGTCGTTTGACGAGGACTCGCTGGCATAACAGCACCCCCGCCGCCAGACAATGCACCGGAAAGACGAGCTGCTTCCACGGGGCTCGGATGTCAGGTGCGCTCGTTCGCCAGGTCCCTCCAGGTTCGCCTCCAGGGCCATGGGGAGAATACAGCTCCAGACTGGTCCGGGAACACATTCCACTTTTGACGACGGATCCCAGCTCCACTGGCTTGTCGCCACAACTTGCTGGCCAACTTCACTCGTCTCTTCTGACCATCTTCGGTTTCAGCACTTGTCGATGGTTCTGTAACTTGCCAAGAACGGATCGACAACAGACAACACACGACACACGCAAGTGCCCTCGGTCACCCAACAGAACACCAGACAAAGTATAGTACAACATATACCTATCTACGTGTCTATCGGAATTTTGTTCCCTCTACATCAAGAGGCACATGTGGGACAAAAGACTCTTAAAATGACAACTCCAATTTTTTTTTCCCACGTACAACAACGTAACGAATTAGAATACCACAAAGTTGGTCCCTTGAGATCACTCTGAACGAGAGCGCTCAGCCCAGGTCGTGATGAGGTCAAAATTTTGCCCCGAATCGCCAGCCAGAAACCGAAAGGTTGAGAAGTTACTAGCTGGAACGCACTGCTCAATGCACCTGCATTAGCGTTTACCTTTCCTTTATTTTTTTTTCTTTTATAGCGAACGTCAAAGTTGCGCTGTGGAGCAACATGCTCCACTTCAGTAACAGGCCACTTTTAGGCGACGATACCTATGCGGCACCAAGAGCGGCTCACACTACACTTTCGACGTTGCACATGGGAACAACGATACGACTTGCTACTGATTGACTCCTCACCGCTTAGCTCGATATCGTGTTCGATCACCGTCGTGTCTCCGGGACGGTCCGACAACACATACCCAAACTCGGAAACAATCTTTCTCAGGTCCTCTTTCTCAGGTCCTCCTTCACTTAAGCTAGGCTCTAGGTTTATCTGCTCCCGGATTACTTTCGATCCCCCTTCAATTACCTCACTAGAACTCAAAATTCCTGCTTCCTCTTCCTCTGAAGCACTTGAAAGTAAATTTACGACTGCTTTCAAGTTACTGTGATAAATTTTGTTCGGCCGCCTTCCTAATTTCTCTTCACAATTGGTATCAGAAAGCTTTGATACTACTTTTGCGGGCCCTTCCCAATCAACCTCAAGCTTGTTCTTTTTGAACGGCTGCAGCAGCATTACCTGACTCCCTACTTCAAAAGCACGCTTCTTCACCGATTCCTCGTAGTGCTCCTTCGACAGCACTTTTGCCGCTTTTTTCTGGCTTTCCACTCGCGCTTCAATTTGACTTTCCACTAGCGCTTCAATCGAGAGATCCTCACGCTGCTCTCGAATGAGCGTCTCTCGATCAACTCTCGGCAGCTCGCTCCAACTTTCCGCTACAGGCGAGAGCGTTGCAACCCTCTCGCTCTGACTCAATGGCGCCATGCCCTCTCCCCCAAGGCATACGGCGCCGGCCGCTTCCGCGACGGGCCGCTCGCGTGACTGCTCACATGACTCATGCGGAAAATTTTCTTTCTGGGGTTCCGTCGACCCGCCGACAAGGCCACTTGAGAGTTCACCGCATGGAACCAGATCAAGCTGCCGCGATAGCTTCCGCGCTTGCGATCGCGTGAGAGCCATGCACGCAAAGCTGGGGAAGAACGATTTGCCGTGCTCTTTGAGGAGCTGCTCCGAGTTGTTGGAGAAAAGATAAGGAAAACGATCGTTCAGCGCGGCAGACACAGGCGCTTCGGTGCGAAGCTTACCGAACGGGCCTTCAATGACAACCGTGGCGATTGGTAAGCGAACACTCTGCTCCTCGGCGACTTGCCTGATCCACGCGCATTCTCCTGTGAAGTCATCCGGAGACACCAATGAAGGATGGACAACGTCCATGGTAGCCGCTGAGTCTCTAAGTGCTCGGCACGTTTTCTCATTCACCCTAATTTCTTGGAGATACGGCTCCAACAACCGCATGTTTTTTTCTGATTCTCGGATTGTTGCGAAGGCAAATTTTTCCTGACAGTTTCTCGCGATGTGTCCTTCCTTTTTGCAGTTGTAGCAGATTAGCGGCTTCCGTTTGTTTTCCGATTCAAATGCCTGTGTGGTAGAAACCTCACTCGATCTCTCCGCTTCTGTTTGCCCTTCCCCTACACTGTCCTTCGTAAGAGACGGGTCCTTCTTGAAATTACGGTGCGGAGCGGGTTTCCGTTGATCAGGTTTCCTTGAAAAGCCCTCTTTCCTTTCATCCTTTTCAACGCGCGCTGCCCTGCTATGCAACTTTCGGCGAGTATAATACTCCTCAGCTAACGCAGCTGCCTTGTTTAACTGTACGTCCCCAAGTCTGTCCTGCAGCCAAAGTTTGACATCCTCCTCGATGCAGCGGTAGAATTGCTCCAATGCAACGCATTCCACCACTTTATCGCGGTCGTCATAAACACCTTCGCCCTTGAGCCATTCAATTAAATCGGCTTTAAGACGAAACGCGAAGTCAACGTGTGACTCATTCCCCTTTCTAGCATACCGGAACCTTTGCCTGAAAGCCTCGGGTGACAACTTATAACGTCTCAAGAGCACTTCCTTAACCTCGTCATAGCTCTCAAACGCTTCCCTCGACAAGCAAGTTATCGCGTCGGACACTTCGCCGGGAAGAAGAGCTATCAGGTTCCGCGCCCAAAGAGACTGCTCCAAAGCATTTCGCTCACAGACGTGTTCAAACTTGACGAGATACTTCGCCATGTCCTCGCCTACTACGAACGGTGGCAGTTGATCCCGAATTCTAATACCGCTGACCTGCATCGTCGGAGAAGCTGCGCTAGGCGCCTGCGATTACTGTAGGATTGCCAATTCTAGTCGTTTCAACTCTAGGCGCTCTTGTCTCTCGGCCTCCTCGCGCTCGCGAGCTTCTAGCCTTTCTTCACGTTCGCGAGCTTCTACTTCTCGCCTTTCAGCCTCCTCACGGCGTGCTTTAATATCCACCCAGGCCTCATCGACTTCCTCAGCCGACACTCCCTCATCCTTCATGATATCAAGGATCGCTTGCTTTCGTTTCGCACGGCCCAAAGTAATGCCGAGTTCCTCACAAATTTCGATGAGTTCCTTCACTTTAAGGTTCTCCATCGTTCACACTAGCCTCTTGCTGTTTGCCCCTGTTAAGAATCTACTTGCCGTACCCACTATAAGCCTACTAGCAAGACGCGCAAGCAATTTTTCACCCTCCCGTGTTTACCACCTCCGCATTAACTTTGGTTTCAAAGCACTTCAACTTGGCTTGAAACGATCAAAGCTCACTTCAATGCTTCACACAGCCCTTTCTCTAAACTACTACAACCTGAGCTAGAGTAGTCTGGTGAACTGAGGGGAAAACATCAGGCACTCACCGCATCGATGTCGCTGACGCCGGCCGATCCCGCAGCTGCCAACCACTGTTGCGAAGCCACCTCCGAAATCCCGCCGCTGACCTCCACTGTTGAGAACAACGGACCAATCCCGCCGAAGCCACCACTGTTGCGAAAGACGGCGACGCCAACACGGTGCCGAAGGCGCCACTGCTTCCGACTCCGCCGGGAAGGTCACCAGCCGTTTGGTAGCGTATGTTTCTCAGCTCGCGACTGCTTCTGCGCAGAGCTGATCAGACGAGCGGACGAGACGACGGTGAGTCAAACAAGGTTTATGTACAGCATATATACAGAGGCGTTACAATTTCGGCACTGGGGCCGACAGAGACTCGAAGAGCCGAGCTCTTCTCTCTAACACATAGTTCAGCCTTTCGCCTAAGACCGCTGACTCACACACATGTCGGCACTCCGACACGGGGACGCCTCTCCCATAGGACCGCCGATCGCGACGCGCCGCAGGGCTTCATTTATTTACACCGGGTCCAACCAAAGTGTCCAATCAGAAGCGCCGCGGGTCGTCCGGGCAGATTCCGCCAATGGGGGCCGCCGCGCCATGCGTCAGACCACCTGACACGAGGACGCCGGCTCGCTGTCACGTGCGCAACTGACTCACTGCACGTGGGCCAGAGGAGCGCCGCGCGTGTTCACGCCGTCGAGGTGATCGCGCCAGGCAGACTGCGGGCTGGCCTTGACCCAGATTGCCTTTTTCAGAGGCACGGTCGTTTGACGAGGACTCGCTGGCATAACACCGTCCTACTGCACCAATGCAGCCGTTACCGTGCCCAGTGCGACCATTCGACAGGGTTGGAATCGACCTTTAATGTCTTCTGCCATATACATCAGCTGGGAATCACTGGATTATTGTAGCAATCGACCATCTCACGAGATATGCAGAAACGGCCGCTCTACCAGCCGCGACAGCACGTGACGTTGCGTCTTTCCTGCTCCAACGTTTTGTTCTTCGTCACGGCGCTCCACGTGAGCTTTTGAGCGACCGAGGCCGCGTCTTTCTCGCGGATGTAATTGAAGAACTTCTTGCTGATTGCCATGTGGTTCACCGCTGTACTACCGCATGTCGTCCACAAACGAACGGCTTGACCGAATGTTTCAACGGCACTCTTGGCGACATGCTTTCTATGTGCGTCGCCTCCGACCACACCAACTGGGGTCTTATCCTTTTCTACGTAACGTACGCTTACAACACGGCGCCTCAAGTGACGACCGGCTTTCTTCCTTCTTTTTACTCTATGGTCGAGAGCCATCATCTGCAATCGACACCGTTCTACCCTACCGACCCGACTCATCCGAAGGCACACGAGTTTCTAAAGCTGTTCGGTATGCGGAAGAATGTCGGCAATTATCTAGCACCCTTACAACACAAGAGCAAGGGCTACAGAAATATCGTCACGACGATGGACGGTCCCACTACCAGTTTTCACACAACTCTGTCGTTTGGTTGTGGGTGCCTCCCAGTGCTGCTCCTGGTACCTCTACATAGTTCGTCAGCAGGTACCACGGGCCTTATCGCGTCATACAGCGAACTTCCGCGGTCAGCTACCTCATCGAACCCCTCACGCCCACTCCGGACCTGCGTCGCTGAGGCCGCGAAATCGTACACGTGGAGCGTCTCAAAACGTATCACGAACCACTTGTCCTCACGACACTTTAGAACACCTACTTGGCTCCGTCTTCAGCGAGGGGGAAATATGTAATGAAAAAGTAGTGAGTCATGCATAGCTCGGAAAAACACATCGTCAGTGTTAAGCACGAGACGCTCGCCCCGGACATTGTCGCTGCTTTCGCTGGCTAGGCCTAAGTTCCTTCCTCGTCTGAAATAACAGTTCTGGCTGTCTCAATTCTTTATTATATTAATATATATATATATATATATATATATATATAATTTGACGTAGGAAGGCAGTGACTTGTAGTAGAAACCGAGAAGGAAGAAGTGCTTCAGAATAAACATGGCATATGAGCCAGGCCACGTCGCCCTTTCATCGTAGCGTCACACGAGTCGACAGGATGGAGACCTGCCTGCCCCTTCATCTGTCTCTCATCATCGACGCAGTTCCCCACAAGACGCCCTGACCATACATCCACTACCGATACATCATCAACCAGGACACAACGACCAGCACCATGACAGATTCATCGGCCGACCTTGACATCCCCAAGTACACCGGAGCAGCGGACGATGGACCCGTGCAGGACTGGTTCTACCTGTATGAGCTCCAGGCTACCGCTGCATCATGGTCGGAACGGGAGATGGTCATCAACTTTACTGACTACATCTCAGGTGAGGCATTCAAATTTTACCTCACCCACATCTTCGAGAACGATGAGTCTTGGAAAAAGATTAAAGAAGAAATGATCATTCGTTTCGAAGAATACGATAAAAACCGGTTCATACCTCATCAGCGGAAGGCATTTCAACTCACCCATCACAGTTACGCGAAGGCTTCCCGCAGTAACCCCATTGTCCAAACGAGACCTCAGAGAAAATATACCACCATTGTACCATCATATGACTCTTCCGAAAAAAAATCACGCATTCGAACACTGACTGGTAACTTGCACGTCGCAACAGACAAGGTAAAGCGTCCGTATACCGAAAGGAATCTAGACAATTTCGCCAAAAAACTGAACCTAGAGCCGCCTTTCCCAAGAGCAATGAAATCGGCATTTTCAACGTGTTCACTGCACCACAACACTTCAGATTTTACTGAACCACCCGAATCCCTTGATGCTTCGTGTCACACACAAGGCCCAAACGGTTTCGAGCATGTGATGGAATTTACGTGTGACGAGCTGGTGAATCCTCGCAATACCAGCCCACACCCTCACGTTCCCGACCAGGGTTGTTCGACAGACATTCTCAGCCGAACCACGCTGCAAAAAGAAAAACATACGCCATTAGAACCACCCGAAGCCATGTTGGTTGTGCTCTCATCGTCAAGTGATAACACACATGTGAGTCAAAGCACTGCAAGAATTTCGAATCCACCAACGCCGGTGCATTGGCAATTGACAGAAGCATTTACAATCAATGATGACTCACAACCATCTTGGGAGCTTTCTCATCAGTCTGTCACGATGCTTTCATCGCAAGACAATCCCAGCAGTACAGTATCGACTACCAGCTGTTTACTGATCGCATCACCATGCAAAAAAAAAGCAGACTCATGTTCCTGAAAGATGCCCATCTGACCAACTTTCGCAACAAAACGAGCAATTTCAAGAAAGGAAACTTCACGAACTCCAGGAACTACAACGGCTACTCGAACAAGAGCAACGATCAAGTGAAACCTCCTCACGAGTACACTTGTGGCTTAAAGGTAATCAGAGACAACAGCAATTAAAGGAGCAAAGACAAAGTCAATGCCTAAGCCATCTTCGCAGAAAGCAACGTCGACAAAATTTTCTGCACCAGTTCTCAAGGCCGTGTCTCCGATCTAACAAACGGAGAGAACGCCACAGAAAGTTACGAAAGAGACATGAAGCTACCACGTATACAACGGAGAAAAAAAGACATCGTTCCATCAGCCTTGGTTGTCGCGCACGCCGACTAGAAGCAAAGCGTCTGTTGCAACGACGGCGCTGGATCCGATGCCAAAGACATCCGTCAATCCAATGCTACACAGATTTCAAGCCTTGTTCGTTCTTCACAAGACCTCAAGTCATGTCATCATCAGTGCAGATGTGCAGGGCGGAGTTATGCTATCCTGGACGCAACACCCAGCCTCGTCCACCAGAGCTACTCTAGATTTGACCGGACTGCTGCCCTCTGCTGTGAAGCGTTTGTGCGAAATAAGAAACCCCCTTATGAAATCGAACTACTGTGCATTTTGACATTCTTCACTTTATGCTTTTTGTTGTTTTGTTGATTGTAACGTGCTTATTCTTTCGGGGGGAGGGGGAATCCTGTGGCGTAGAAAGGCAGTGACTTGTAGTAGAAGCCGAGAAGGAAGAAGTGCTTCAGAATAAACATGGCATATAAGCCAGGGCACGTCGCCCTTTCATCGTAGCGTCACATATATATATATATATATATATATATATATATATATATATCAGGCACTTTCACATGGCAATTGCTTTGTTTTGATTATGTTGCCAAATATCGCAGAGCAGACGTCCCTGTGGCTCTAAGCAAATTTTATGCTGCGGAACGATAAAAGTACTCGCACATTGAATTCTAATCCTAATTTTTAAAGTGAAGCTGCCAGGTATGTTTTCCACTGATAAGAATATCGGCGATAGAATAAAAAGAATGATCTATTGTTTTCATTTCTTTGCATACCTGATATAAAGGTGACTTCATTAGACCAACTTTGTGCAAATGATAAGTTATTTGCGGAATTCTACAACAGAATCTTGTGTTAGTGAGGCGCATATGTACTCTAGGCATAACTTTTCATCGTCGTTAACCACTGCATAAGAAATTCGCACAAAATACTTAGCAAGTTTGTAGCGAATACCTCTGCTTCTCTGAAGGATGATGAAGAATATCATAGTGAGTACAAGCCTACTTCACAAGCACTATGATTACTGTGGCGTAGTGCGTACCCAGCATGTGTGTTTGTAGCAGGTACTCGCAAAGTGTTTCGAAAAAAAGCTCTGAAAGGCACTCCTCCGGCTTTTGCTGCGACAGTGCTGCGCGTTCCGTGTAGGCATAGCGTTTGAACAGTTTTTGGTCGGGGGGCGTTTATAAAAATGCACAAATACACTCAATAGTCTTTGTCGCCGGTCGACTACCCCTGTAGCTCAAATGGTAGCATATAAGGAGTAATATGTGATTGCTGAAAGTTTGTCTCCTACCAGTGGCAAGTTGCTTTTACATTCACTTTATTTTCTTCACGTTAATATCACAATCACTACACTGTAGGTAATGACTACAAGTACAGGTCCATTGTCTTCGTTCTCCAAGAAAAAAACAAGCCCTTAACAAGTTATGGCAACGCAGGGTACATGATCTTAGTGCTATTTTTCTTATGTGTGCAAATATCCCTGCACGCATATTAAAACCTGAAGAATAAGAAAATACCTCCAGCAGTCGCGAGGATTGATATATTGAATTCAATTGCCAAGCAATCAATTGTTAAACACTGTCTGAACTAAAAACGCATATGACGTTATGCCTTTAGCGCATGGGATCTTTATGGAACCCTGGCATAAAACACTCCCTTTCCGTATAGGAATTTGCGGCATGATTGTTTTTTGCAGTAGCACAATTTATTGTGCTGTAGCATACTCAGAATGGCGTATTTTGAAGGGTTTTTTGGTAAAACATTCACGAAGAGTGAAACTTGAATAATGCATCGTGTTTCTTTATATGTACAACGGCTACTAAATAGTATATATAACAAAAATGTCACTGGTTACACAATGAACAATACGTGGTGGCTAAAAGCATTGACGAAAGACTTTTTTGACATGCTGTATTCAAAACATCAATAGTGAAGCGTTGTAAAGGGCATAAAGGTTAACAACCACTCACCTCACAGCAGCTGTTTCCTCCTATATAGACTTGCTATGTTCAATTGTTCCTTTTCATTTTCTCGGCATTTTTTTTGGTGCTTTGATCATGCAAAAAAAAACAGCGTCATCCAACTGTCACCTTGCTTGAATGTCGTGCTTTCAACCGCAAAAAAATTATAATATTATTAGTATAAAAATAACGTTTCCACCAAATTTGTTTCGTCTAAAAAAATCACGATATGGTTAGGCGCAAACGGCGTTCACAAAACACGAGTACGCCTAATTAGTTGGCTTTGAAGTTGCCGTCTGAGAGTGACCCCTCTCGAATTATGTGGGGGTTAAATCCGTCCCGTTTGTGACAGTTGTGGAAGGAGGGCAGATGTGTACCCTCTTTTGTCCTGCTGGTGCGTGCGCGAGTTCGTGTACCATGTTCCAGGGTTGCGTTGAACAGCATCTCATGATCACAATTAGTGCAGGTTCTGTGAAATGACATGTTGCTACCCACAACATCACTTTGAACGTAACTAATGGTACTATACCGTTTGTGCTCGTGGTATGCTGCCTTGGCTTGGCAAATATCCCGTATCCTTGGTTGCTCACCATTCTTACATATTTGAATGTTAACGAAAAAATGATGACATATTGCGCCTGCCTAGCAGTACAAGGTTTGATAATCTTCTGCCTTTTTTGCGCAAAGATAAGTTGAGCTCATGAAGCCTACCAATGTGTTCATCAACAATATATATGAACCAGTTTTGGTATCTGCCAGGTCCTCCGGCGTCCGTGCCATTCTCATGTCAAATCTATGACAGCTGAGGGGTCATCTGAGAACGCTTTCGAGGTCGTAACGAGCCGAAAGGCAAAGAGGCGCAACACCAGGGCCTCTTGATCCACAAACATACCAAATGAAGAAGTTCCTCAAAGGTCCAATAGCAAAACCATCATTTTTGCTCCTGCTGAGCCCCACTAAACATGCGAGTTGAAATAACGGCGCGACTCATGCGAGACGCATGCGAGGCTCTTGCGAAATGAAATAACGGCGTCAGAGTGAATCCGCGTAAAGATGTCATAGTGCAGCGCTAAACATATTAGCGAATGATAAAAAGCTAACGAATCGACGTCCATTTCTTTATCCCGGTGGGCTCCAACGTTGTCACTGGCGTCATCTACGACTTGGACACTGGCCTTCCCAGCTCTGACTTGTGCGGCCTGGTCAAGCCAGCTCATGAGGCCAGTGCCATCGCCAAGTTTGCCCGCTGGGGTACCTCACACTACTTCAGAATAAATTTTGAAGCCACCTCTCTACCTCTGCACGTAAAAATGAGTCACTTCCGTCATCTTGTAAGACCTTTTGTGCAAAAGGCACTGCAGTGTCAAAACTGCATGAAGATCGGTCACGTAAGAAGCGTAATTGAACACAAGCGAGTATGTTCTGTCTGCGCTGAATCCCGTTCCGCGGTCATCTGTAAAGCCAATGGTTTCAATATTTTCAGTTGTAATAAACCAAAGAAGGGTTCTTGAAGCATTGCTCGAAAATTAAAAGAGAGAAAGCTGTATTCCGACATATGGCAAGAGACCATTTATCGCATCGTGAGACCACCGCAGCCATCAGCAAGCGGCGCCTTCTACGCCACTGTTCATCAGCAAAATCCAAGTATCTGCGTCCGAAGCGCGCTTAACCTTCTTTGCTCCCCGAACTCTACGTGGCTGGTATGCACCAGATTGCCATGAGGGGCATGGTTGCTGTGAATTCCTTTTCTTCTACATTGCTGAAACCCCATCCACGCGGATTGGTGACGACTGGTAGAAACAGCAACACCATGGTAGGCATGGGTACAACTGATGCATCTTGGCCTTCGTTGCCGATGTCGCAGCGACACAGGCTCATTGTGCACATCACCAAATTTAAACCATCGCCCATTTATGACCTAGAAGTTGCCATGAGAAGACAAGCCAATCATTATAGTGCTTCGATCACTTTCAAGCGCACTTCATCTGTTTAGAGCGAAAGCTGCTATCAGCTTTCGCTGTAGTTGGGCGCAAACCAGGGTCCCCTGCGTGCCTGCCCAGTATCCTACTGCTGAGCCACGCTAGTGCGGCAAGTTTGAAGTCGGAAAAGTAATCACAATGATATCATTGATAAGGCATTTTATAAAAGCAAAAGAACAACGAGGCGCCACACAATGCGAATAGCGTATAACGAGTGAATTCTCTGATGCTCCAACCCATTACAAAAGCTTGTTCATTATTACCTATTAACTGTGGTGCATAACCGCTTCAGGAATAATTTCTCATTGTCGTCAGCCACTGCATAAACAAAGGGCACAAAATTTCTTCCAAGTGTTCAGCGAATAGCATGGCTCTCAGAAGAAGGATGAAGGATAGCATAGAGAATGCCAGCCTACTACGCAGAAAATAATATTAGCAATGCCGTATCTACTGTTATTGCAGCAGTTACCCTTTGAGTGTTTAGAAAAGGATCTTAAAGGCCGCTCTTCTAGCTTTCACTGTGACTGTGCGCCATACGCGGAGACCATACAACACGTACTGCATGCCCTGTGTCCAGTGCTTGCAGACCTCCAGTAAGGACCATAACTAGACGGTTTGCAGTAATATGCCTGAAAACCTGCGTTCATGACTGTCAAGGGAAGGAGTGCGCATTAGGCTCACGTGTACCTTGTTTGTTTTATTCTTTCCATCTCTCTATTTTCATCGCTTAATCTCCTTCCCCCCGCGTAGGATAGGAAACTAGACGCGCGTCTGGTTGACCTCCCTGCCTTTCCTTCTTCTGCCTTCTTTCTTTCCTTCCTTGCATATTTGTTTCATTATGTTCTTTTGTAACTGTACACTAAGCGTTGTAGTCTACTGAATACACCTATGTGTGCATGCGAGCATGTAAACTTCCCGCCATTTCCAGCACGTGTTACGCGGCAGCTGCATTTCTGTTGCGTAAGGTCAAACTGATTTGTGAACAAACTTTATATTACGGAACTTTTTTTTTCACACAATAAACCAAACATAGCCTATGACACCAGGGCTGTCTTTATTGTTGTCAGGTTTATTGATGTCAGGTATTCAGCTTACCCCGCGAGAAATAACTGTGTACCATTGTATGTAGAATCAGATTTCTATCTTTTCTTAATGATAATACCACACACAAGACGAGAGGTCCTCGCGTTCCTCTCTGAGGAGCTTTTCTTCCTCGGGGAGCATGAGGTTGTGCGGCATTGGTCATGCCCTTTCGTCAATGTTGAACACGAAAGGGTAAAACTCATTTTTCCACCGACATGGTGCTAAGCAGCGCCCATTGAGTAGTTATTCATGGTTTTGTTTGTGAGCAAATGTGTTTTTTTTTTGCATCTATTGTACCATTATACCGTTCATTGTATCATGATACCGCATGAATTCTTGTGTACACGTATGGCAACCTTGTCATGTATATTATACCAAAAATGTCTTTCTTTCAACGTAGTGATGTTGGTCGTCGTACATAGATCTGTAGAAGTATATGTGCCCATTACTGGAATGTTACGAAACTTTTGTTTTTTGTACATAGTGTAAATAATCTTTTTCTAAACAACAAATTTCTGAAAGCATTTGACATCATCGCAGTCCCCCATTGCGATTACGTGAGTTAGTATAGCAGGAAGCACTATCTACCATGAAGGCACTTATAATAATCAATAAATCAGTCAGTTACAAGATGTGCCCAGGAACAAACATAAGGTTTTTGTGCAGGCGTACGCCAAAAAATTAACAATAAACTACAGATTGTCTTCACAAAAAAAGTATAAGCGAAAGGCTAAAAATAAAAAGGCAACACTAGAATCATGCAGTGCGGTTTGAAAACACCGCAGAATGCAGAAAAACTAGGAACATGGCCTTCTGGTGGCAAGAGAGAAAAGAGAAGAGAACAATGACTGTCCGTGCTCTGAAAAACATCAAGATTAATAGGTTAGCATTATTTAGTAGTCTGTGATTGACGGAGTGTTGGAAGAAGTTAGCAACTAGCAGAAATGCTCGATTCTCTTGGGTTATTTTACGGGGAGTTCGAAATTAATCGAACCAAAAAGCATATGGTTGGATATCATACCACGAACTAGTCTGTATAGAAATAACAGGTCATCTTGATTTCGTCAGAATTGATGGGATTTAAAATAACCTTGCAGTGGTTCAACAACATCGTATGTCATTTCTGGGAAAATAGTGGTTGTTAATGCTTAAGAATTTTCTTGGACTCGCTCAGTGGCGTTGCTGCTGGATTTTGCAATGACATTCCAGTGTAGAGATGCATAATCAAGTTGCGGAAGAAAAAATGCGCTGTGTAATCGGCGAAAGACTGTAGGCAAAGGAAAAGCGACTTCTTCAGAGTTTTTGGAATTAAAGCCCAAAAAACAAATGCCTCCCATTACAGCAAGTTTAGTGCGAGCAGAAAAAATTACTATGTTGTCAAAATAACACCAACATCACTGATCTCATTCACCTTACTTAACGACATGGTTTTGACAAAGCATGGAAAGGACACGACGTATGTTTTGCAAGCTACTATATGAACTTGTTCTTTGAGACAATCACAGAAGGGTTATTGTTGTGACATCATTCTGAGCAAGAACACAATTCTCACTGCGGCAAGCGACAGCCGTTAGCTGGCATAATTTCGCTTAAATATTTCATTGATTAATTGTTTAGGTTTAACGTCCAAAAACAAGAATACAATTATAGATGACGTCACAGTGAAGGGCTTCGGAAATTGCGACCACCTGGGGTTCTTTTACCTGCTTCCAAATCTAATCACACGGGCCTATAGCAGTTTCGCCTCCATCAACAATGCAGCAGCCGTAGCCAGGATTAAATCCCGCGAACTACCGGTCAGCTGCCAAGTACCTTAGCCACTAGACCACCACGGCGGGGCTTTCAAAATAATTGAAGTCATAAGTATAAAAGGAAAAAAAGAATAACAATTGAAAATATTATTCACGTAAATTGAAAATTGGGCCTAACACCGACGCTTGAAGTACCCCACTAGTCATTTTGTACAAGGAAGACATTTCGCCATTTGCGGTAACATAACATGATCTATTAAGCAGAGAGCCATGAAGATTCACGACAGACGAGTCAATATCAAATTGTGCAAGTTCAACCAAAATCATATAGTGGCTGACTACGTCAAATGCCTGGCTAAATTGAGCTCTCTTTATTCTTGTTCATGTCTCAGTAAACTAGATCAACCTGTCCTCTCAGAAAACTAAGCGGGGAGATTTGAGTCATAAAACTAGCAATAGTTGCGGTGGGTAAGCGGCCGGAGATATATATATATCCGTGCTGATAATAGATTAATCAATTTGCACACCTAAATACAATATGTGGTGAAAAGGCAGCTCAAACATCATCGATGAGGACACAGTAGATAAATTCGGCGATAACTAGGAGCACCAGTTTTGGAGCCCACCTTATATACAGGAAAAACACGTGAAGTTTCCCTCATACTAGGAAACGTCGAAGTGTTCACGCAGTTATTATTGAAGGCCTCGACTCCGCTCAAGGGGGTCAGTTAGCCCGAAGTTCACAGTGCACGAGCCCGCAACGCAGGAAACAAGAGCCAACTTGAATTCATGACTCAAACCAATCCCCAACAGCCTTCCTATCCGGCTCAACACAACACTGACGCACACAGGAATACCGAAAACCCGGAACGAAAATCCGCGCAGACTGGCGGTCAATAGGACATACGCACCGAGACAACAACAGGAAAGCCAACTCGAAACTTAACAGCAAGAAATAACACTCGCACGCAACTCGTCGTATAATACGGGCCACCGGTTTGCCTTATATCTGACGCGCCCCAAACCGGCGAGGCCTTGCCTGTGCACGCGTGGAGGAAGCACCCTTCGTCCCTAGCGCCACCGACGCCGCATCCCACTGCCCGCCTTCCACCGACAAGCTTCCGGGCTTGACGATAGTTATAGCACGAGACCAAAACGACGACACACAGAGAAAAGAAGGAAACGAAAGACACCTTCGTTTTGGTCTCGCGCTATAACTATCGTCATGCCATACCAACTAGCCCAAGCTGTCACACTTCCTTGCTCGTCGCGCACCCCTTCTTATCTGCCTGTCATTTTTCCGCCCCCTGTGACTTTTTGGGATGCTGACACTCGTCCCATGCGTGTACAATGCACATGTGCTCTCCTCACCATGCTTCCACCGTGAGTGCTACAGATAAGGGCCCATTGGCCCGACACTCCCGCCCCCCCACACGAATGGACACTCCCCCGATGGTCGTAGTCCACCGACTACTGAAGAAAGTAGGGAACACAAAAAAATAAAAGATAGTAAACTAAGAAGAAGTGCCTGGTTAGTGTACGCAGTTTGTCGGCCGCCACAACAGTTCAGTATTAGCCGCATGTACATGTCGACGCAGTTTGTCAGGCTCCACAACACATCACCACTCGTCGAATGTCTTTCATGAGTTACACCGAACGGAGCTCGCGCACACATCGCATAACTCTTGGCGACCTGTCTTTCTCCAGGAAGTTGCACAGAATGGAAAGCGCACGTAGCGTGAGGCGGTTTTCACAGTAGACTGGTCCGGCGTCCCGTGACTGGTGTCAGCCTCCTGCTTTGTCACTGGCTAGGTGAAGGAGACACTAAAGACGCTGCGGGTGATCGGCGAAAGGCACATTACTACAGCAGGACAAGAACAATCACAAAAGTTTGGCCCCGTATCTGCGTGCAATCTGCAAATGTCGTAAGACGATAGTCTTGGGTGTGGAGAGAGTGAACAAAACATTCATTTGATGTTCTGCGCAAGAAAATTGATGAATGGTATTCCGGAGGCGCTGCGTTAGAGTGCCTCGAGCGGACAGCGGAGGCTCACGAGCGCTAAGGTCCCTATATATATAAAGGTAGCGACAACTGCACGCGTGCCCTCTGGAGGGGTCCAAGGAGCAGCGCTAGCAGACGACGCTCCGCCCGCTCGCGTGCATTTCGCGGATGGCTGAAAAAGCTCTCAGTGCACATTTGAACCGGTTAATTATTGCCCTTTGTGGCGTAAGCTGCCCAGGAAACTTCAAGCAGTAGGGACAACGACTAACGATCCCGGGGCACGTAAAGCTTTGCAATAAAACGTTCGTACTTTCGAAGCATCTTATTCTATTGAACGGTGTTTCACGGCGGTAGTCAGAGCTTTATTTTGGATAAAGGATTTCGCTGCATCTGACAATTATCAGTAACCAGATTCAGTGGCGTAGCCGGGGGTGGCACAGCGGGCCCATTTTCCCCTCCCCCCCTCCATTTTTCTCGATAGCATACAGAGCACAAAATGACAGTCGGTCACATGTGTCTGCCTGGCCCCCACTTCAGATCGAAAACGTTCCCCCCCCCCAGAATAAATTATTTCTGCTACGCCCCTGACCAGATTACCTTCTAAGATCGGGGAAATGGAGAATGCTTACTAGTGTCTACGCAGCGCCGCATTTAATTTCTTTTTTAAAAAAATACATTTATTCTAAGCTCGATCCGTCGTACGGTTGCGGCAACCGTAGGCACAGCAGCCCGGCATGCTAGCATGTCATGCTGCAAACGTTGAATAAAAACACGTAATTCCCGCGTCCACTCAAGGGAAAGGTAAATAAGCACTTCTACGTTGCAAAAACAATGCATCAGAGGCGCAAGAAATGTTTTTTACTTACCGAAACGTCCAATTCCACGCTCAAAAAAAAATGCCCGCAGCTTCCCTCGGGGGAACACTGAGGAGGATGCGGAGCATATAATTGGTTAACGGGGTGTTAAATTGCGACTTACTTGGGTCGATGGCTAAATTGGTTAACGTGGTTGTGAAATAGGGTGTTAAATTGCGACTTACTTGGGTCGCTGGTAAATTGGTTAACGTGGTTGTAGGAGGGGTGTTAAATGAGTGAACACGTACGACACGTATGCGAAAGGGCGGTGTTTATTTATTGCGACGAACTTTGAGCACGATGGCTTTTTGGTCGGTAAAGTGAAGAGTGAGTGGATCGGGTTGCCGCGGTCGTAGGTCGAAATTTGCAAAGACGTGGTCGATGCAGGTTCCGCGAATGGTGGTCGGCTGGTGGTGTTTGCAGTCGTCGTGCGTTGCGTGACGCCGACGTTTACGTTCGGCGTCGCGAGCTCTTCTCCGCGCTGCCTTGTCTTCGGACGACGACTTGGTTGCTGTTCCGCCAACACTTTGGCCGGCGCTGCTCGAAAGGACGTCGATCATTGCGACCTCGGACGTCGACGCGCCGCACAAACCAACCGACGAGCGGCAACTGAGCGAGCGAGCACCGACCTTGAGTATATATACAGCGCGATGGCGCATGCACTGTCAGCTGTCGAATGTTCGAGAAGGGGGAGAAGCGCAACGGCGCATGCGCACGCGTCAGCTGCCGATGTTCTCGAAGCGCGACGGTGCATGCGCGCGTGTCAGCTGCCGATGTTCTCGAAGCGTGACGGCGCATGCGCGCTACATTATACAGCTAGCGAATGTTCGTGAAGAGGAGAAGCGCATGCGGTGTGTAGAGGAGGAAGGGTGCACAGATGGTGGAGGAGTGAAGCGCGCGCGGTGTGTAGAGGAGGAAAGGATGCACAGATGGTGGAAGAAGGAGGAGGAAGCTTGCGGACGGCGCCGCACTACAAGCCTCGAGTATTAGATGCTCCGCATCTAAAACGCAAACAACCACGAGATCCGCATGCACAGCGAACGACTGCTGGGCCCTAAGGGCGGGGCGCGAAGGAGAAAAGGTCACGGGTCACCAACCGGCCAATCGCGCGGCGAGGCGGCTGGATCAAGACCTTTTGCTACTTTTCGTAAATAGAGGGACTTTAACGAGCGCATCAAGTCATGTCACACGTGAGCCATGAGCGCCATCTGGCAGTTTCTTTTGGAAAACGTGCGTGGCCGAACGCGCCCGTCTCAGAGGTGATAAGGTGTAGAACGCGAGGTGACGGGTAGGAGCCATCACCATCTCGTCTTAGCAAAGCGTTGGAAACACTACCCGTTCCGTGCAAGCGTTGCATGGTAAGCGCAGCGTGATAAGCGCTGTGGTCCTTAAAATTATTTATATCTGCGTTTTCTAGTAAGAGATGCATATGCTGAATATATGCGTGTTCTTGGGCGCCCCAGACATGCTCAATCAGTGCTTTCTAATTGACAATAGCACGAGCATGACCCCTAAACCTTGAGCAACATTGGTGGTCGCTGTGGATGGGTTAGGCCGTTTCAAGTATCCGATGCCAGTAAGAGTGGACAAACAGACAAATGTACAGACAGACAGACAGCCAGACAGCCAGACAGCCAGACAGCCAGACAGACAGACAGACAGACAGACAGACAGACAGACAGACAGACAGACAGGCAGGCAGGCAGGCAGGCAGGCAGGCAGGCAGGCAGGCAGGCAGACATTTTCGCGTCGAGGGTCCCCAAGAAAGACTATCGTGGTTAAAAAAGGGGAACCGCATCCTGATTGACAAACAACTCATACACCGGGTAGCAATGTCGACGATAGTGGGGGATGAGTTTCCGCGTCTAGTGGGCGCTCGTAATAAGCTTTGAGGTCACACACGTTTACAAGGCCTGTTAATGGACCACCGCGTTTGTTTTTGAGAAGGTATGCTAACCTGAAAATTCGCTTTGCAATCACATAGGGACCATTCCGTCGTGGTGTGAGGGAGACAGCCAACCCTTTTGCTGCGTCACTAAATGGATGCGTGCAGCACAGAACCTCATCACCGACCGCGAACACGAGAGCTCTCCTGCCCTTTTTATACTGATTGCAATGTTCCAAGTAGGCAAATTCCTAATAATAATATAGTCAGAACCGGGGGATACACTACCATAAATATCATTATGGAAGAAGAAACCTCATGCGGGCCACGCGATTACGATGGTCTTAATCGCCTAACGCATTAACAAGTTTGCGGGCGAGGAGGAAACGCAGCAGATGACGAACAAGTTTGCATTTTGTGACAGACCACTAGATGTGCTAACTGTCTTGGACCGTTGCCTGATCTTAGTGCTAGAGTTTGCAAAATGCATGACAAAACAGTCAGTGACGGCATGCACTTCAACGCCACTCGACTTCATTGTTTTGAAGGACTTGCCACCTATGGTAAATTGTTTGCGTACCTACTTCCTAAACTCAGTCGGCCTGTCAGAAGCTTTCTTTCTGATACTGCAATGTATGAGTTATGGTCCCGATGGTATAATCGTCTAGACAAAGTTCAGAAAAGTCTACACTTTTTTCTCCGCTTCATGAACATTGAGCCTTAATTTGGACGTAATCTTATGCTTCAGTGCATCAATGAGTGCGGGGAAGTGCCAGTTAATATATATACGTTGTTTAACTGTATATAGCGAAATAATATTACGCACATAGCTCGATAAAAGCTCCGTAAAGAGCTAACTTTGTATTCAACATTTCGTTCATCAGTTACCTCATAATATTACTACTAATAATATTATTATTATAGGTAGTTTCAACCTACAGCATACAGAATGGATGAGACCGTGCTAATACTGCGTAATATATAAAATCAGTATCCTTCCTCTATTACAGGGTATTATATCCCAGCAATACTAACCTTCGGATTCCTCCTCCTTGTACCACTTATGGTTTTGTCTTGTAAGTATACAACATGGTGACTGATATGTTCTCCCTTTGTTGTAAAAAAAAAAGTGATGGAAAAGGTAAGTTGACACCAGCAGTGACCGAGCCTGCATCCTGGTCGCAGATTCTGTGCCCACGGAACAACTACACGACAATTACTCTAATAACACCCCATGTACTTTCTTGGAATCGTCGTTGCCTGTTAGTTCTGACTGATATTGCCTTCTCTTATAGTGTTACGATAAGTTTCTTTGTGTGTGTGTGTGTGTGTGTGTGTGTGCATGTGTGTGTTGTAGTGCTTATATATGTTGATTCAGGTATATTGCAAGAGCAGTCATCTGTACACTCTCGGCGCGTGTTTACCGCCAATGTCACCAAAACAGATCCATCATTTCACCCTTACAGTACGCGTCCTAACTATGCGGCTTTCGAGGCTTGATGGTGAAGCAGGGCATAGCTTTTTATATTATAGTGGAGAAAGAGGTGCGAAAGAGAAGTCAGTATAAAGAGGAGAGATGTGGTGGCGAAGAGCAGCTAAATTTGGAAGACAAAATGTTGGTCGCTCGGTTTTCTCAAGACGCATCTTCGCTTTAAGGAGTCGCAGTAGATCAGGTTGAGTGCATATAATGAACTCCTGAAAATACAGACACAATTCCTAGAAAAAAATTGCTCGCAGTTTCTCGTACCAGAGCGTTGGAATGTTCTACAGAGCGAATAAAAATAAGCAGCAAAGGTCGCTCTTTAAAGGTATCAGAAAAAAATGGAGAAAGAAATTATTACAGATCGACGAAAAAAAAGAAAGAAATTAAAAAAAAGAGACATATGAAGAATGCTTCGCGTAATCTCGCGAACGGGTATTGCACTACATGCTTTAGAAGCGCATGCGCCGTGGCTGCGCCACGCGTAACCTTTGCTTACAATTGATGAGTCAGTTACAACCCATCAAAACGATGTAGCCATGGGGCGTCCTAATAAAGTGTGTACTCCTGAAGATGGAGTTGTGAACCTTGGAGCTATTCATCGACCAGCCTGTGCATCGCTACGCTGAGCTTCACAAAACTCATTGCAAGCTTCTTGTATTTATTTCAATGCTAAATGAAAAACCACTTATGGTTTTCTTTAGCCTTCTTTGTAAAGGCTCGATAAAGGAGAGTGCATGTCATGAGCATGCGATAACTTCAATATGTGCAATCATTCTGTTATTTCTTCAAAGGGGCAATAAATATAATAAGTCTACGTTGATTTTCACAACAGCAGGCCAGAAACCTAGTACTCGTACTTTTGTGCCAAGGAAGTGCTTATATTAAAGAATAACAGATTATACGCACAGTGGGAAAAGATTATATGCTTGATTGATTGATGTGTGGGGTTTAACGTCCCAAACCCACCATATAACTATGAGAGACGCCGTAGTGGAGGGCTCCGGAAATTTCTATCACCTGGAGTTCTTTAACGTGCACCCAAATCTGAGCACACGGACCTTCAACATTTCCGCCTCCATCGGAAACGCAAATCGATTATATGCGAAGCACGAACAAGAAACGTTGATATGCCAGTTTAAAATCAGTAAAACGTTACGAGGCGGAGCGAAATCATGCCGTACATGGCTTTCATTGTTATCCTTGGACGTGTCATTTACCTTCGTACTCTTATCCCGTCATCTGGTTGCTAAATTTGGTATATTTTGAACTAACCAAACGGCCACGAGTACGCCATGAGCGTGGCACGTAGTCACGTTTTACGTTACATGCATACCATGATTATCTTGTTCGGACCTGTCGAACACTTTCACCATCCATTTACGTGAGTAATACCAAATTTGGTATATGTGGAGCTAGCGAAATGGTCGCGAGTGCGTCATGAAGGGCCCAATATACCCTAACGTGAGGTTAACGCGCGCGCATCGTGAAAGGTCCAATATTCCCCGACGTAACGATGATGCGTACGCACGTTGGGCGCAATGACGCTACGCTAGCAAAACGCGAGCACTCCGTAGGCTCCATCTTGACCTTTCTTACCGCGCAACACCAGAAAAAATACAGGACAGGGAAGGAGTAGAACAGAAAGAAAAGACGGCGCTGACTCACAACTGTTGTTTATTGGAAAAAACGGGGTGAACAATATTGGCAATATATATAGGTCCCGGCGGCCTACACCACAACATGCGCAGAATACGAGGTGCACCGAGGTAGCGTTATCACACTCATGGCAATAAACAAGCTTGGCCTAAATAACTTAATTTTTTTTCATGCAGTGTGACGGATGGTTTACTAACGCACTTGCTACCCCTAATCTTTATATGATATGCCTCAGCGATTTCTCTAGTTATCTGGTTAGGATGTTTGAAGATGATGGTGGTTCTCTCAAAAATGGGACGACAACCGCATGACCTGCAATGTTCCGGCAGATGAAGTCGCGCGATCCCTTGAAGAGATAACTCATGCTCTCTTAAACGAACATTCACACATCGTTTCGTTTGTCCGTAGGCTTCATAGCCGTCCAACTCGACCGACGCGAGCAGCGTCTGTCGTCGCGACCTGGCGATAACCAGTGTGAAATTCGACATGCTGCCTTTCGCGCAGATGACGTTACCCAGACAGCACTGCGTCTTCCTCTCTTCATGACGGACAGACACCGAATGCGCTCAAATGCTCATGGGTCAAAGCAAAGCAGTGTGGCACCTGGCGTGGCATCGGCGGCGCGCACGCTGTTGGGGCCACGTCAAAGTGTATTGGGGCCTTAAGTGTGGCATGTAGTCATTTTCTTACATGACATGGATCCCATGATTATCATGTCTGCTTCAGTCAAATACCTTCGTCATCCACTGACGTGATGTAATACTGAGTTTGGCATATGTGAAGCTAGCGAAATGACCGGGAGTGCATCTTGAGTGTGGCACGTAGTTTACATGACACGCATCTCGTGATTATCATGTTTCCAGCAGTCATATACCTTTATCATTCATTTACGTACTGTAATACCAAACTTGGTATATGGGAAGCTAGCGAAACGGTCACGAGCGCATCATGAGCATAGCATGTGTTTATGTGATTATATGACACGCATCTCATGATTATCATGTTTGCACCAGTCGCATACCTTCGTCATTTATTTAGATTCCGTAATAACCAAATTTGGTAAAAGTAAAGCTACCAAAATGGCCACGTGTGCATCACGAGCGTGGCATGTAGTATTGCTGTTACATGGCACGCACCTGATGATCACCATATTTGCACCAGTCCCATACCTTCGTTGGTCAATCACGTCCCGTAATACTCAAATTTGGTATAAGTGAAGCTAGCAAAACAGCCGCGAGCGCATCATGAGCGTATGGCGTAGTCATGATAAACATGACAATATATGTCATCCATATTATGATTTCAACGTTAGGGCCAGCCACGTATGTCGTGATACAGTCATGTCATACCCTACCATTTTTGCAACACGTCATGTGAATGAAACCACCGCAAGAGCAGCAAGGCCATGCAATGCAAATCATGACATTCATGACTTACACGTCATGATTTGCATGTCTTGACCAGTCAGTTATGCTCATCATACAGTCATGTTACGCCTCACCAAGTTAGGTATCGATCCGATTATCGAAACGGCCAGGATAGCTAAAAGTCATGGGCGGATAGATAGATAGATAGATAGATAGATAGATAGATAGATAGATAGATAGATAGATAGATAGATAGATGCTCTCAATGTCGCTGAAGTTCGCTAAGAAATGCTTCGCGATTAATAAAAATGGTGTGCACATGGTACGTATCGCATTCACGCCCTTCGAATCACCTGCTTGAGTGTGGTCTTTCTGACATCAACGTTGACGTGCCAAACGTTTCCCGTCTATACTGCTAGGCCACAAACACCAGCAGCAGCAGAGCAACAACGGCCACTGAACAGTTTTCTGCAACTTCGAAGTGCTTGATTCTGCTTCCTTGGTTCGAATGAGCTCTGCTAGGTGGCACCACGTATTCAACCTAACCAGGCGTAAACAGAACTTTTGAACCAGCGGTGCTATTTCCTGTAGCGACGACGAGTGGTATCTTTTTCTGTAACAAAACACAAATGAACAAGAAGCTTTTCATTACATCTCTTAATTCACAGAAGGTTTTTAATGGCAGCAAGTTTGATAAGTAGTGTGCAATTGTAGTCAGACGCTCTCAGATATACCTCACGTGATACACTTAGCCTCAATTGTAGGTACGCATGGAATTGCTGTTCATAATATTGGCGATTTAGATGTTGTCATACGCTGAGCTTTCAATCTGACGTAAATTATCATCCGCCTTTAGTGTCCTTTTAATCACACACAGATTAGAGTTAAGAAAAATCCTGTACTGTCGGCAACTCGTGGTGCATTTGCGTCACAGTCGGAGTCAGAGGTTTGCGATTTCAAGATCAGCGGCTTGCCTTTCCCCATTTATTCATAGCGCATTGATATTTGTGAAAGTATTTTGAAGTTCTTGTTCTGTCTGTCTGTCTGTCTGTCCGTCCATCTATTCGCTTTAGGATAATAGAGCAGGCATCGGACTGATGGACGCTTCGCCCCACTCATCAGCATTCACTCCTTGTATACGGTGTGAATTTATTATTATATGAAAACCACTACCACCGTATTGCGATATCTTAAGGGTGGGATGGATGGATGGATGGATGGATGGATGGATGGATGGATGGATGGATGGATGGATGGATGGATGGACGGATGGATGAATGGATGGATGGATGGATGGATGGATGGATGGACGGATGGAGGGATGAATGGATATGGCTGTACACTTTAGATCGGGTGGTGGCTAGCGCCACCAAGCCGTAATACTTATTGAACCAAAACCTAGGCATTTTTTCCTTAAATAGTGAGGTTGAGGATTCGTACTTTGCAGCGAAGGGTTCACTTTTCACTCGTGCCTTGACATTAGCCACCAATCAGATAACCGCCTTCTAGTTAAGCCTACCCGCTTAAAGTCTATTTTGCCCTCACTGTCCCTTAACCCCAGTGCTTTGAGAAACTCTGCGCCATCAAGCTGAAAACAGGGTGAAGCCCTTTACAGAACATTATCAAGTGTTCGGCAGTTTCTTCTTCCTCTCTACACGCACTACATACCGTGTCTACCCCTTCGTACTTGTCCCGATATGTCTTTGTTCGCAATACTCCCGTCCTGGCCTCAAACAGTAGAGAACTACCCCGAGTATTATCATAGACCCTTCCCTTGGCTATTTTCTGCATAAAAGTTCGATAGATTTCTAGTGTGGACTTCTTAATCATGCCAATTCTCCACAAATCGGTCCCAGCTTCCTTCACCTCCTTCTTAACCGATAATTTTTTTTGGTTTGGCCGCCTGCTGTCTTCCAAGTATTTACTAGTCAATTTTCTGGTTCGTTTCCTCCAATTTGTACTGAGATTCTTCATGTACAAGTAGCTGAATACCTTCCTAGCCCAACGCTCCTTCCTCATTTCTCTCAATCACTTCTCAAATTTTATCTTGCTGCTAGCTGCCCTGCTCTCAATTCATGTCCATTTCATATCACCTTGTACTCCCTGATTTGGTGTATTCCCGTGTGCTCCTAAAGCAAGCCTACCTATTCCACGTTGCTTAATTTCTAATCTTGCTTGAACTTCTGATCTCATGCACAAGACTGCATTGCCGAACGTCAGACCAGGAACCATGACCCCTTTTCATATTCCCTTCGCAACATAATACCCATTGTTTTTCCACTGTGCCCTGTCTTTCATTACCGCTGCATTGCTGTTACCTTTAGTCGACACATAGATTTCGTGTTCCCTCAGGTACTCGGCGCCGTCTCTTATCTGTACGCCCAGGTGTTTGTATTTATCTGTTATTTCTAGCGTGACCTGCTGTATTCTAGGCTCACTACCTTCATTGTCATTAAAAATCATGACTGCTGATTTTTCCTTACTGAATCTGAAATCTAACCTATTTCCCTCACTACCGCAGATGTCCACCAATCTCTGCAAACCTTCCTTGTTGTCGACCATTAGCACTATATCATCTGCGTACATCAATGCTGGTAGTGCCTGTTCAATGAGTTTTTCTTGTTTGACGAAAGAGAAGTTGAAGCCCAGTCCACTTCCCTCTAATTTGGCCTCTAATCCTTGTTGGTACATCATGGATAACAAGGGTGACAGAGGACACCCCTGCCTAAGCCCCCGTTTCACCTCTGTGGGCTAAGATACCTGTTTTTCCCACTTGATAACTCCTTTGTTACTTTTATAAATATCCTTTAAAAAGTTAGTGACTACATCTTCCACGCCTACTGTGTCAAGTATTCCCCACAATTCCTCTTGAACCACGCTATCGTACGCTCCATTGATATCCGAACATGCAAGCCACAGGGGCCTGTGCTGCTTTTTTGCTATTTCAATGCACTGCATCAGTTAGAACAGATTGTCTTCCAACCACTTGTGTTTCCAAAACCCATTCTGCAGTTCCACCAGCACTTCCTCATCATCTATCCATCCATGCCTGCAGTCTTTCCTTTATAATCTGCAACGCCAGCCTGTAGACCACTGATGTCACTGTTATAGGACGGTAGTTGTTTATGTCAGCTTTGCCCCCCTTCCCTTTATAGATCATGCTCATCCTGCGAAGTTTCCATTCATCGGGAACTTCTCCATCGATTATTATTTTGCTCACTGCCTCTCTCAAAGCCTGCTTAGACTTCGGACCTAATGTCTTTATCGGCATAATTGGAATGCCATCTGGGCCGGTTGATGTACTACTAGGAACCCTTTTCTCAGCCCTTTCCCACTCTTGTTGTGAAAATGGAGCCATTGCGCCACTTGATTTATCCTTGTCTATTGTGGCGCATAAAGCACTTCTGTGTTGAACTTTTTCTGTCACCCTTGTTCTTATATATTCAATAGCTTCGTCCCCTTCTAGCCTAGCACCTTGAGCTGTAGTTATAAACCTCTGCTCTAGGCTCGTCTCATTTCTTAGGGAGTCACGATGGTACCTGAATTTCGCAACTGTCTTTCTATCTTTTTATGTACTTCTGCCAGCCACTGAGCTCCCTTTCTTCTAATCTTTTCATTGATCAGAAGGCATGCATCTCTTCTACAGCTTAGCAAGATTTTCAATTTTCTTTCAACATCGTCTGTCGGTTCACCCCACTGCTTAGCATGTCTGTGTTCCCTAGAGGCTTCCTGACGTTTCGCTATGTCTCTCTTAACTTTCTCATCCCACAAACTTTTGGATTTGGGTCTTTTTTTCCGAGGTGACTTGTCACGTACCTTAGCAACCTCTCACTCAAATAGTCTGATTAGATTCGTTTATGTCCACACTGTTTTATTATCGTGAGAGATTAGTTTCTCAATTTGTTTAGTGGCTATTTAAATTTGCCTTTCTGAATAAAAATTTTTCTGTAGTTGCCATCTTGTCTCCTTTCCAATTTCACTGCTCTTCCAAAACTTAGCTTGATACTTTTGTCATCACTACCCAGACTTCTGGAGCCACCTTCATCTATGTGCATTCCCCTGAGCTTATCATACATCATATGTGACATCACTGCGTAATTTATCGTCGACTGCAGCCTTCCTACCTCCCATGTTATTTGCCCTTCACACTTCTCGGTACTGTTGCAAATGATTAAATCCAGCCTTTCACCCATATCCACGATCATTTTGCCTGTCGAGTCGGTATACCCATCTATATCTTCTATGTGTGCATTCATATCTCCTAGTATAATTATCTCCCACTCTCCTCCTAACTCCTGAATGTCCTTTCATATACACTCTACCATTGCCTGCTTTTCCTCTCTGGCCTTTGCTCTCGTCCACAAGTACACGAACCAAGAAGTGTCATTTGCCCTGCCACTTTCTCTTTTAGCCATAAATGTTCCTTGCACTGCTGCTTGACCCTTTGTCAGTCTGCACTTTTACGAATTGATGCCCCAATACCACTCCCCTTTCTGCAGCCTTCTGTTCTATTACAATATTCGCACGCGTAGTCTGCAATGTTAGGAGGTTGTTCCATGTCCCTGATATGTGTTTCTACAAAACCGTATACCACCGGCCTCTCCTACCTTAGCCGTTCTTCTATCCCTTCCCACTTCAGCCTGTTCCTACCACACTGCATGTTAATATACCCTATGTCTGAATTGGCTCGCGCTCGTGGCTAGTTTATTTCTGCCCCGGACTCTACCTATCTTAGATACTGATGCCACTTTGTAATCGTATCTGTCCATACCACCTGTCAAAGAGTCTCCCTGGTTGTTTTCCTCGTTAATAGCAATCCTGCACCCCGAAGGGCCCGCTTGCCCCCAAAAATCTACTGCACGTCCTGCAAGTCGCCAGCCCACCTCATGACCCAGCCACCCATCGAAGTGAATTCTGTCTCGTTGAAAACCACTCCACCTATGCATCTCTCTGTTTATTTCCACCACCTCAAAGCCTTTCTCCCATCTCATCCGCCATATCTCTTTGTTTGCGTTGACAACCGCTCTTTGCAGGTTGCTATCATGCACCGGTCCCTCCGGTATCGTGCATATCGCTACCTGTACCTCAGGAGAAGTGGCGCGCATATCATCGATGCCTTTCGCCAGTGTAGTTGCTAGTCTTGCTGTATCTTCATTTCAGACATCGTTTCAACCACCTGAAATTATCACGAGATTTCATCTATCAGCTGTAGTTATGAGTTTTGCGCTCGCTTGCCCGACGACTGCTTCTAGCTTGCGTCCTAGGAACGCCCCTACTGCAACCCTCTTGTCACCTCTTACCCTCTCTTTGATGGCTTCTGTGCAACGATTTATATTCCAGTCCCCGGCGATTATCACATGCTGTGACTTTTCAGCTAGAGCGTCTTGCACCTGGGGGTTACTTGCACCTGTGACGCCGGCTGCTTTGTCCCCTCCCAGCCCCACCCCTACTTCGCTGAAGCTGGGCCTTGCGACAAATGAAACGGCTGAACCTGTTTTTTCCAAACTTGCTTGCTCTTTCTTCTCCGCAGTGCTGGTTGCCGGTTCTCTACTGTTCTCTCCGTAGGCCTCTCCTCTGTTTACCTTGGCTAGTGCTTCCTTGGCGGACTTCAGCTTTTCTCTCATAGCCCTCGTTTTCTCTTGCTCTGTCGCCAACGCAGTCTCGAGCTCTGTGATTCTCATCATCATGTCACTCTGGGTAACCATCATTTTCTTCATTTTTTCCTCGACCTCACATGGCCTACACTTCGCGTCAGCCTCTTCTCCTTCCGCTTACACGCTTAGGTTCACTTTCAAACCAACCCCACATTCTGAACACTTCACAGTCTTTTTAACCATGTTTTTCCGACACCAATTGTTCTATGACTTGTCCCACTCGATAAGTACCAAACTCGAGCCCTGCCCAATGAAAAAGAGAAAGTCTAAGCTCTACTACAAGTAATTGCGTGTTCAATGTACATGCACCTTTGCCACTGTGTGGCAAAATAAAAAGAAAAAGAACAAACAAAACAAAAAATCAAGCACACACACACATACACACACACAAACTAATAAATACCTCGTGACTGACCCTCGAAAAAGCCGTACAATTAAATAAGTGCTACAGGGATTTTAACTGCTGCCCTATAAATATGAAGACACGCTCAAAACATGCAGAACAACTTATCTGCGCAGTCGATCGGGAGCGCTCAAAAAACACGTCCATCCACCGTGACAGTCCGAACCGAACTATACATAAATATACATACAACATATACATACAACGCCATCTAGTGAGCAATTCCTAAATCTAACTAGAAAGGCTACTACATACAACTTGAAGAGAATGCCCACATTGTAAGAAGGTTTGTCCATAAAAGGAAAGATGTGGATATTTACCGGTGCGTTTTTCTTCCCGTGACCCAATATTAGTCTGACTAATTAATTAGCTATGTTTTTATCGCACGTTCGATCCCTGCCGGCGGCATGTTATCGTTAGGTCTCCTTTTTTCTTCGTTTTCACTTAAAAATAGCAACGAATAACATCCCTTCTAATTTCTTTGGCATCATGTACATTTTGTACTCATTACAAAATGTGTTTTCATGGAGTATGAAATGATAACGCACCTTTTTAACACTATTATTTTCTTTGTTCGGATGAGGGCAGGAGAAACCACTCTGGATGCTATATATACTGGACAAGTAACAGTGACCGGAAGCAAAAAAGAACGCTCAAAACTTCCTAATAAGCATGGTCTTAAAGATCAAACTACGTTTTTTTAAATTGCATTCTATAGGAAAAACTCGTTATCAGCGTTTTTTTGCGTAAAAGAACCTCGTTAGCCTTTTTCCTTCTGTGATACTATGCAATTATTCCATTTATCATGTCAGATACATTTGAAATCTGTGCACTTGTGAATATAAAGTTTGTTTGACGAAATAAACAATATACTGTAATAAGGTGCCATCTTGGTACGATCATTGGCAACAATAATTGGTGATAAGGTGCCATCTTGATCAATACAGACGCACATTTTATTATCTGAATAAGCAATGCCGCATGAAGATATCAGAGTCGCTAAACAGCATAATAATAGGCAAAGGGTCGTGTCACGCCAAACTTTCTAGTCATATTGGCGACCATTCAAATGTATTGGCAAAGAATTGTGCTAACATGCTGCTCGGACAAGAGTAAATTTCTAGAATACTTCCGAGAGAAAAAAAAATTTCGTCACGTTGCTGCTTTCTGAACTTCATGGAATGCCTTTTGGGTGTTGTTTGCGGAAACATTCATTTTAAAAGTACCGCTCCTTCTGTCTATACCAAATTTGTTCTATATGTATATAATAGCGCTTGCGTAAGATGTCCAAAGATCAGTATAATTAGTGCAATTGTATGGTACTTACGCCCTCAAGAATATAGCCAAAATGTGCTATGCGTGCATTTTTTCTATTGCAATAGTACCCACTGTACGAATATCTGAGTAGTGAATACTTACTGCAAAAAAGGTCTACTTTAAGGAAAAAGTAGTTTTGTACCTCTTAAGTTGCTAACATTTACGAGAAAACTCACAGATTTTGCAAAATTGTCGTTTTTGTGCATTTTGAGACAGAATGTGCACTATGCGGCGTGCCAATGAAAAATCATCTTTATATATAAATCAAAAGCAAATGACCAGTTCTTTTCATTTAATAAATTTTATAACTACACTGTTTGTTTTAGCAAAGAAAATAACTTTTGAACTTTCTAATGCACGGCATGGGGCGGCAGCTGTAGTATGCCCAAATGAGTAGATAGGCGCCAAAGGGAAAGTTCAAAAATTATTTTCTTTATAAAATAAAAACTGCAATTGTAAGACTTGCGATATGAAAACGACTGTTTGCTTGCTTTCGATTAAAATATATAGTTGATTTTTCAATGGAGCACCACATAGTGCAAACCGCGTGTCAATATGAACACAAGGAACAATTTTGCGAAATTTGTGATTTTTTCTAAGAAAATTTAGCAGCTTGAAAGTCTAAAACTATTTGTTTCTCAAAATATACCTTGTGTAGATTAAGTATTCACTACATTGATATTCATAGAAAGTGCACTACTACATTAGCAAAAAAAAGTGCAAACGTAACATATTTTGGGTAAATTCTTGAAGGCGTATGTATCAGAAATTCGCACTAATATTACTGAACTTACACAATATACACAAGCACCTTTGCTTAACATGTACATTAAATTTGGCATAGAAAGAATGAGCGGTGGTTTTAAGATTAGTTTTTCACAACCAACACCCATACAACATTCTGGAAAGTTCAGAAGACCACCACATTACCACAAAGTTTTTCTCTCTGAAGTAGTCTACCAGTTCACTATTTCCCCTGTAGTAAATCAGCACAAATTTTCGAAATACATTTGTTATAGTCGCTAAAATAGCCGGGACGTTTGGCATAGAATGACCCCAAACGAAATTGCAGGTGAAATGTATTCCATTGGAAATGGTCTTTTTCAGACGGCTATGTGTGTGATGGTCAATGCAGGACTGGTGAGCAAAAAGGCATTTTTTCAACAACAGCGGTGATAAAAGCTGCCTCTGCGGTAAGCACTTTAAAGGCACGGCAGAGCACGGCATCAAGCACGGTAAAACGGTACTGTAAGTAGTTTGATGTTTGTAAGTTATGGCCGTTTTGGTAACCCGTGAATGTATTACAGGGAAAAGGCTATGTTTTCTCTAAGCAGCTGAGTCATAGCGTAAGGAGTGATGCTTAAGGCACAAGCTTCAAGGACGTAACGTGAGGCGGAGGACGAGTCTATTCAGGAAATATTCTGTATAAATAGTGCCAGTGACACTTTTTACTGTCGTTTATAACACAAGGAAAGAACAACCTATAATTGGTATCAAAAAGAACACGATGCAAAACTAGAAAGCGTCACTTGGATCTGATGTTTGAAGTGCCATGTTATATTCCGACATAAACATGAGTACTTCTGAGACGGTATTTAGGCACACTTCTTTAGACCAAATAACCCCCTGTGACTTCAAATATTAGGGCTGTGCACCGTGAGACAGCCTCAACATTTTCAATTCACAAAAAAAGCAATTAAACAGTTGGTAAAAATTACGACATGGCCTTCGCGACAAAGGAAACGATGTGTGGAAACATCAGGTAGCGACAACGTGTTACCTGTTTTTTTATTACAATGAAAATGTACTGCCCGGAGTGTGTATTCAATTACTGGTGACCTAAGCAACCATGAAGCTGCATACACTCTCCTAGAAACACTAGAAAGTAAGGTGAGAGCTGTTCGTATTGACAAGCACGATGGATTGGTGGGCATTCGTACACTGTGATCACATGCGATTCGTCTCGACAGATGGAACTAGTTGCCGCTAAGGCATCAATGCTTCTCACCACGTGACAGAACGAAGAGGAGATAAATAGTATTACACAGCCTGATTCTAAGCACTAATGATGGCACATATGAAGGGAGCAGTTTATGAACAGCCACTTATTTATTTAGGAATACTGCAGAGTCACTTGACTTCAAGAAGAGTGGACAAAGAAAAGAAAAGTTCGTCAAAAGAACACATCAACAAATAATTATCAACCAAAACATGAAATCAATGCATGAAACACTGCAATTAAAAGCAATACAGCGATGCGAGTTGACTGCAAGCATTAGTGGGCAAAAAAGAAAAAAGTACATTCACAGAACACAGCAAAGAATGATTAGCAACCGAAACATGAATCGCCGCATAAAACGCTACTATTCAAAGAATACAGCGATGCGAGGACAACTTTACCCACGCTTTTTCCTCAAGTGTGTAATAAACACCTCTACACTGGGGCTATCTACAACTTCTTCTACACTTTAACGACTTCAGTATTCAGATTCGAGGCCCTACTACCAAGACGAGTAACTATGCCATTTTAGTTACTTTCTTGCACGATAAAGAGAAATGCAACTCATATTGAAAGAAGTAGGCCTCAAACAGTCGCTATGGTTCATAATGGTTTCCTTTTATCATTATGTGAAAACCTTGAGCTGACCAACTGCCGGTCCGCTTAAACCTTTGAGAGAATCTCTGATGAAGAATTTGTGAATTCTTCATAGCACTGGTAGTGTATATTACATAACATGGCAGCACTGCTCGTGTATATGGGCTTAGAAGTTTGCAATATGCTGCTCGAAAGAGGTCACATCACGTGGCGTGTTTTTCAACCGCTTGCGTAATTTTTTTGTTTTTGTATAGTATTGTGTCTTAAAAGGGCTAGAGAAAAATTGTCAAGTACTTGAAAAAGTAAGACGATAAGTCGGGCTAGTTGGTTGGGATTATTCTTGGAGCTATTTACAGTGCAACACCAGAAATACAGTACCTCTATGTGTTTCACCTTTTTTTCAATAAAAACATCGTGCCATGTTTTCTTTCTTATTTGCTCCTTCCCTGTCCTGTGTTTCCGGTGTTGCGCTGTAAAAAAATTCCCTATGAGTACTTAGAACAGGACAAGGTACTTTCTGTACTTCTTATGGAACACAATGTGACCTGCCGATACACTGCCGCAGCGCGGCTAAGACTACTGGTGGCTGCATGCCATACAACTAAAAATAAATAACAAACCTTGGCATATACGATGTCAAGAATGAGGTGAGTGATTATAGTGGACTACATCGTAGACAACTCGACAGAGTGGCTTGCCACGAAAGCCTTTCTTTAAAAGTTAGCAGGCAAGCGTCTTCTGCAGGTCTGCTAACCCTAGAGTTGGTGTATCCAGTCGTTAGTTTGCTTTTTTTTTTACTCAAATGTGTCATAATAATAAAAAACAGGCATATCCGCATAGTAAGTAGCATTCCTCGTGGAAAAGCACGTTTATTTACTACTAAATTACCTACATAAGTGTTTCTCGGTTGTGGGCTGTAAAAATTGTCATGTCCAGTCAGAGGAAGTTGCAAGCAGCCTCAGAGGTATTTGATTTTCAACGAGGTCTCTGGGACCCTACTTCTGGAGAGCGGGAAGAGGAAAACTGAAAAAGGTCGTTGCCATGTGTCGTGGCACTCACCCCCCCCCCTTTTTTTATCTTGTTCACTCGTCCTACCTGTGTTAAAATGCGCGGCAAGGACAGCTGTACACTGTGCATTCATCAAACCATTGTGCTGTAATGTAACAGAATATGAGGGACACACAAGAACGTCAGACTCAGTAGTGTACTCTGATATCTTGCAAGATTTGTAAATTAACACAAGCTTATTCTTCAATTTCATTGTCTTTGAAAGGCCAGCATGAATGTTCAAGATGCACATAAATAATTTGGCACAAAAAGTTATCAGGACCTCTTTTTTAATCTCTTCGTAATCTAGTGACGTGCTTAACGGATGTTGGCATACACACATTTCTCTCATCACTCTCATTACGCAGTATACGATTCTGGTACAGTAATCTGGCAAACATTCCCGAAGGTATCATTGCCAGTAAGAGAAGTGGAGAATGGACACTGTGAGTGCATCATCATAGTCAATTGAGACGAAACTGTTGCTGAATGACACCTCTCCGGAACGGATAATGCAGTAATAAATAAATACAAGAGCTTTCGCGGCTTCAAACATTCTGGAAGTAGAGTAATACCACCATTAGGGACTGTAGTTACCCACTATATCACCGCAAGACTTCTTGGAGCCGTTTCTCCGACAGACTGAAGCAGGCCTAATTTGGCCGCAACATTTATTTCTACATGCCCATATATTGCTGCAAAATGCCATAGAGCCCTTCGCATGGAATAACTCGATGGTAAAATCATATCTTCTTTATTCTCAGCCACAATGCTCATTGCCCAGCATTTATTCGGAAGCTTTGTGCACTTTACGCTGTTTTCAATGGCCTCCATGATCACAGCGCCACTCATGTATACAGCTTCATTTTGGTTTGATAGGTCTACACCCACAAAGATTGTCAGCAATATTCGCAGACCATGCCTCAGTGTTCGAAGAGCTTCGCGATTGTATTAGATAGTAATGCCAAGAAGTTTAATTCAGAGCTAGCGCAAAGTGATAAAAGTGGCAAGTTCGACTTTTGAGGTCCCCGCAATCATCAGTATTTGAACAAGAAAAGTTCCGTTAGCCGCAATCATAGTATAAAGTGTATTGCTGTAGATTGACTTTTTGTTTCAAAGTCACAAGTTTGGCCAAATATATAGTTGCATCTAGAACACGCCTAGTGCTGTCTTCTTGAACATCGCCACTTTGTGACAGCAGGTGAAGGTGCGGTTTGTTAATGTTCCGTGCGCCCCCATCAAGCAGCGAACCCTTAATTTGACATATATTGGAGATAAAATACTCTCTCTTAAACCTAGCGCTCTCCATTCAGCCTCACTCGTTCAGCCCTAATAAAGAAAATTTTTTTAAGGAACATCCCGTCTATCTTCAGTTTAAAATACTCCGTTATAGAAGTGAAGGGTTTCTGCATTTTTTCTCTGCTCATTCTCAGGAACAGTAGGTGTGTTTAGGCATGGCGTACATCAAGAGTACTTCGTTTAGGTTCAGAAGATGGATAGTTTTAATCTTTGTGCGTGCAGTCATTTTATCCTTTCTGCACTCTTTTATCGCGCTAATGATTTTTAATAATTTAGTTAGTATTACATTGACGCAAGGTAGGCTGGCAACTATAATGGCCAGCCTCTGAGGAAGATAACGAACTAGTTCTTCAGGCGCATGCTGTGGTGTTCCTGCTTTTGGTCGTAGGCACCGAACGTAAACGCCCTGTTTGTGCCTGCGTCTCTGTGTCCTTGTTACAATACTTATGTCTACCATGTGATTTAATAATCGAACACTGTAGGGTCGTTTTATGCCTGAGTATTCAGTGGCTCTAGAAAAGAATCTCGCCAGCGTCACAGCATCCAGCGTCACATCAACCTGATAATCAGGCATGGCCCTAGGCAATAGTACCCACTGGCAATGAGTTTTGAATAGGAATACTGGTACATTGCTTTACATTTCTGGTACATTGCTTTACATTTCTCTCTGGTACATTGCTTTACATTGCTTTACATCTTCTCTTATCACTCATGACGACACATTAGAACTAACCTGGGTGCGAGTTTCAAACGTTGCCCAAAAGGCGATTTTTGGCATCTGTTACCGGCCGCCTGATTCTGAACCTGGCTTTTCCATCCTCCTTTCAAACTCACTCACCCGGATTAAAGACAAGTTCTCGGACGCCCCTATTTTTCTTTTCGGTGATTTTAATTTCCCTCAAATAAACTGGCCTTTACTCTCAGCCCCTAGTGCATCCCCGTCCAACGAATCAAAGCAATTCCTTGATCTGACGCTAGATTTTAACCTACACCAATCTATAATATGCCCCACAAGAGGTGATAATACTTTAGATCTTCTTCTAACATCAAGCCCGGATGACATAAAGCGCACAATAGTACTCCCCGGGTTTAGCGACCATAACCTTATCCACAACTGCATATCTCTACCTCTGATCAGAAGGTCGCCGATTGAAAAATTCATAACTGATTACAAACGAGGAAATTATGACGCTATCAACGACAAACTTGGCTCTTTTCCTGACAGTTTTCGCGGATCATATCAAACCCGCTCAGTAAACGCCAACTGGCAGATATTCAAAAACACGATACTTAACTTAGAAAAACAGCATATTCCAACCATTCGCGTAAAATCAGATTCCACAAATCATTGGTTCAACAAACAACTGAAAAGTATTTTAAATAAAAAGAAACGTTTTTATAGGACCGCCAGTCAATGCGATTCCCCTTTAACATGGGAAAAATATCACCTGTGCGCCAAAAAGTATCTTACGGAACTACAAAAAGCCAAATATAAATATTTTTCATGTGACCTACTATCTATCCTCCGTTCAAATCCCACTAAATTCTGGCGCATGCTCTCTCACAAAAATCAAAGTACCAACATAGATCTTCTAGACCCAGACGGGGAACCAATAGACGCAAAACACGTTACCTCCGCTTTAAATGATTACTTTTCATCAGTATTTTCTACCTCTAACATTACACAGTCAACACGAATACCTACCCATTCCCCCGGCGCTGTATCCCCCGAAATAGCATTTAACCCCGAAGGAATCGTTAAACTAATCACCGGTCTTAAGATATCTTCAGCGCCAGGTTCTGACCAAATAACCCCCAAACTTTTAGTTAACACCGTCACAGTGGTTAGATTCTTTGCCTCATCTTCATGGAGTCCCTTGAAACAAGCGAAATTCTAGACGATTGGAAGATAGGCCGAATAGTAGCCGTCTTCAAAACAGGAGAGCGAACGAATCCAGCAAACTACCGCCCTATTTCCCTGACAAGCATTCCCTCTAAATTACTAGAACACATTATATCTTCTCACATCGCGACTCACCTTGAATCAATAAATTTCTTCTATAATCACCAGCACGGTTTCCGAAAGCACTTCTCATGCGAGACCCAATTAGCCGAGTTTACCCACGACTTACTAAAAAGCATGGATGATAACCTGCAGATTGATGCCATATTCCTAGACTTTTCCAAAGCTTTTGATCGCGTACCACACAACTTATTACTTAGCAAAATTAATTCCCTTGGCATTGCACAGAATATTGTCTCCTGGGTTAAACACTTCCTCTACAACCGTAAACAATTCACCTCTGCTAATAATCATAACTCCTCTAAAACTCACGTATCATCAGGCGTCCCTCAGGGTGCAGGCTTATCACCTCTTCTATTTTTAATATTCATAAACGACCTGCCAACAAACATTCAAACAAAACTTCGACTATTTGCGGATGACTGTGTCATATACTCTCCCATTCACAACTTTGAAAACAGTACTAAACTACAGCAAGACCTCGACACAGTTTCGCTATGGTGCCAAGACTCATCAATGCCGTTAAATCTAACCAAATGCAAATCGATGTCATTTTCCCGTAAACGCACCACTGTTCATCATACATACTTTATCAATTCGCTTCCTCTCGATTCGGCTTCGTCATACAAGTATCTCGGAGTGCACATGTACCCATCTCTTTCATTTGCACCGCACGTACAGTCCATCTGCTCAGACGCTCTGCGTACACTTGATTTTCTGCGCCGTAACCTCAAATCAGCATCTCCTGACGTTAAAAAACTAGCATACTTAACATACGTACGGCCAAAGCTCGAATACGCATCGTCCATTTGGAATCCATCCCAGGCATACCTCGTTAGCGAACTAGAAGCAGTTCAAAACCGCGCTGCCCGCTTTATAACCTCACAGTACTCCAGAGAAATCAGCGTCACCGCCCTAAAACAATACATTGAACTGCCATCACTCGCGTCGCGCCGCCTCATCTCGCGCCTATGCCTCCTCCACAGTTTCTTTTTTCGACCCCAATCAAGACACGAACTTTTACAGCCCCCAAACAGAACTTCTTCCCGCATTAACCATTCAAACCCCATTGCACGAATCAACGGCCGTACATCCGCAATGAACGACTCCTTTTTCCCCCAAGCAATAACACTTTGGAAACACCTTCCCGACACCATTGTTGCCACACCTGACCGCACATCATTCCGCGCAAAATTGGAATCCCACTTTAATTCCACTCATTAACCCGTGGCTGTAAATATATTCTACCAACGTACTGTATGTATAATTTGCTTGTGCCTAGTTGTTTGTACTCTAATTCCCTGCCAAAGCGTTTCTTTTGTGTGTTATTTGATTCATTTTTGTTGTCATTTTTGACCAAACTACCATATTAGAACTGTACTGTTTATAATAACTTGTTCAACTTGAATGATACACACTCACAGCGTATTTTTTGCCCCCCCCCCTTATGTAATGCCCTCGGGCCTTTAAGGATGCAATAAATGAAATGAAATTTGCGCAATGTGTTGAGATCATGGAAGTGATTGGTAGTACTATAATACCGTATTAAGCATCTGTATTTGCCCCGCCGCGGTGGTTTAGTGGCTAAGGTACTCGGCTGCTGACCCGCAGGTCGCGGGTTCAAATCCCGGCTGCGGCGGCTGCATTTCCGATGGAGGCGGAAATGTCGAGGCCCGTGTGCTCAGATTTGGGTGCACGTTAAAGAACCCCAGGTGGTCAAAATTTCCGGAGCCCTCCACTACGGCGTCTCTCATAATCATATGGTGGTTTTGGGACGTTAAACCCCACAAATCAATCAATTAAGCATCTGTATTTGTTTTCATTTGGAGTGAAAGGAAACCATGTGACACGATGGATAATTATGCGTGTTTTTGTAAGAAACGTCCAAAATGCAAGCACTTCCCAGAAAATAGCAGCTGTGTATGTCATTGTAGTAAGTGTACTGTCTACTATTTAAATAACCCACTTGCACTGACACTCAAGTTCCGATCGGGAATGACGCTTGCTGCAATACGCCCTCAACACACATCTTTTTTCGCCTATGTAAAACTGCCTTTTTGATTCGCAACTTTCACATATGGTGGCGTCGCCACGCGGCATCCCTCGTAACTGTAGTTTGGGGGATACCCAAACAGCCAGCCGTTGCCATCGTTCAGTCAGCCTCACTTTGGCCGCTCGCTGTTGCTTTATATTGTGTCGCTGGCAATGTCTACTGTAGTTATTGCGAAGTCAGACAGCTACTGCGAGTCGCAGTAGCAATGATTTCATCTTTATTGTTTGCTTGCTGAGCTAGAAGACTCACAAAGTATGTTAGATGTCATGGGGAAGACGCCATGCAGTCAAAGGCAAGGTATCCTGCTTTGCACGAGCGCGGCCGCTTGGTCTTTCCCGGCCGTGGCATGAGGAGCGTTCACAAAGCTGTACACCGCGACAGACGATGTGCCCACCGTTAGAAACATTTGTCCCTTCAATATACGCCGCACACGTGTTTCCAACACGAAGTGTGGGATATATTAGATGCTATAGTGAATGACCTTCTCAGCAAAGCCTTGACAACAAAGTGGCTGCAGCCGAAAATACCACAGAGGTCGAAGTTACGGGCACACCATGGGCGGCAGGCGGCGCGCCGGCTTCACGATCCCCCAAACGACAGCCATGATGGGCCTGCGCCAGCGCCCTGTATAGCCGGTGTACACAAGCTAAAGGGGTCGTGAAACGGTCGCCTTACAACGACAATTCGGCACCATCGGCAGCCAAATGTGCTAAATTTATCATTAGGCCAAGTGGACTTGCATAGATGCGATTTGCCTATCGAGGAACGCGTGACTCTATGGCATATCGAGCGCACGCAAGAGCCGCTCATTGGCGTCTGCCATACGCGATCCGCGTCTCACAAGAACGCCTGTTAATATGATGTCAGCTGGACAGTTCAAGTTGACTCTGATTTCGTATGGCAAAGGCGTTGATGAGTGTCCCGATTGCCCAAATACACGCGCTCGCAAGTACTGAGGAGTTCCACGTCCTTCGGTAGGCAAAGCATTACTTATGATGACGTCACGTAGTTAGTGCGCGCGGATGCCGGTGGTTTTGCGTTGTCGTTTTAGAGCCGGCGCTTCACGACCCCCTTAAGCTACTGCACCAAACTAGTATTAACGCGGCCATTCTTCGGGGACCACATGAACAGTAGTATTCTGTATGAACAAGGGAGGAATCGGTTGGCTTGTACGAAGCTTTCAAATCAGTCAGGTAAATTAACCTTTCTATATTAGGTAGTAGAAATGAGCAGAAAGAATTGAAATGAGGTGGTTCATTGAGCTTAGATGCGATGTCAGCCTGGAATGTTAACATAATTTGTGATTAATTGTTTTATAGCCCACGTGAAGAAAATATGCTTGGTTTGCCTGGTACTTGCAGGCTTATTCTTTCGGGGTGGAAGTTGCGTTTTTAGTCATTTTACAGCATTATGTAAGGCTTTTTACGGCATAAGGTGTGCAGTGAATTTACGGCATACATAACCCAATATTTCTAGCATAAAAGGTCGCTGAGAAGTGCCAGGCACTTTTCAGCCACATGTGCAAGGTACCATGTCAGATCTTCTGCGCAATCATCTAGCTTGGACATGTCATGGGTGATGGCACACACGGCCGGTACCCCGAAAAGCTTGCCTTTATTTAGTATCTAGTGCCCCTACGACGAAAATTCGACACCGCTAAAATATCACAAGAAAAACGACGAAGCAATAAAAAGCGTATTGACCTCCCTACTGCAGAAAAAAAGGCGTCCCCAGCGTGATTTAAATATATTTTTTGCACCGATACAGGCTGGAATCACTGTTACACGCTGGCATTTATTTTCACTTCGCCGGGCACACTGCGAAATAGCTGGTTTACACTGGTAGGGGTGCTGGCTTGACTGCTGTGACGCTGATGCACGCTGGGAAGTACTGGGAGCGCTGAACTGTTCACTGGAGCGCGCTAGTGGATACTGGAGCTTGCACTGCATCTTCAGCACACCGCGCCCGCTTATGTAGCGTGTGCAGTGGTATGTTTCAGCATCGTTGGTTACAAAACACTTGATTTAACGGCACGAATAGAAGCTACCCTTGCAGTTCCAGAGAATATGCCTCAAAATTTCGCATATCACTTATCATTCAAAGAAGAACATTAAAAAGACAGTGATTTGACATATCACATAACATGATCTCGATCTCTGACATCTGAAATCACTGTCATTTTTAATGTTCTTCTTTGGAATTAGAAGAAAATGCTTTAATAACTCAAAGCAGCCAGCGCTGAAGATTTTGCATACAAGCAGACTTTATTTTTATCATTCACCCATTGTAAATAACAGCGGCATACAAAATATGAAAACACAATGGATAGCTGCACAAATGATAACTGCACATGTGGGAGGCCCAGCAATGCTGGATAAAGCGATGGAAACGTCAAAGAGATAATAGTATGCTGCACAGGCACTTGGCCAAACTGGAAAGGCCGACAGAAGAACACGCTATTGAGGTATGCCACACACACTGGGAAGACACGTGCAATGGCTTCGAGAGACAGATGCGTGTTGCGAACGTTTTGCGCCTCTTTCGGCACCTTCTGAATCCGGAGGAGACCAAGAGTGCTCAGGGGCACAAGATTAGCAAGCTCGTACGTGACTTTGGAGGCACGCCAAGTTAATTTCTTGAGGCCGTTCGTGGGCGCTATTTTAGAGCAGGAGAAAGAACGCAGCACGCATTGTATGACGAAGACAACAATGAGAAGCTGGACGCGGAGTTTAGTGAAGCCGAAATTGGGGCAGTCTTAAGCAACCTCAACACCAGGTCTGCTCCATGCCCAGATCGGGTTATCAACAACACTCTGCGCAACTTGAAAGATGACTCAATTACGCGACTGACGAAATACCTTAACTTCTTCTGGTTAGAGGGCTCCCTCCTCGATGCGTGGAAAAAGGCCCACGGGGTCATGATTCCCAAACTGGGCAAGCAGTTGACAATGGATAACCTAAGGCCGATCTCGCTCACGTCCTTCATGGATAAAGTCATAGAACACGCTGTCCTGACTCGCGCTTCCGATTACCTCGAAGACGCTGACGTCTTACCCCTCCCCCCACCGCTCCCACGATGGTCGGATTTCACCGAAACCTCTCCGCACATGACGTCATGCTGCAGCTGAAACATCAGATTGTAGACAGCACTTCCAGTTCCTCAGCCTTGATCTGAAAACAAGCTTTTGACAGCGTCGTGCAGGCGGCGATTCTCGACCGTGTCCAATCACTGAATTTAGGCCAAAGGTTTCCTACTATATACGTGACTTCCTCACCGGAAGGCGTGCGAGCAGCGTTGTCGGCTACGCGGAATCACCGGAATTCGAAACGAGTCCTACGGGAACATCGCAGGGCTCCGTCGTGTCGCTTATGTTGTTTAACTTCGTCCTCTTTGGGCTACCCGAGACACTAGAAACAATAGTGAGTCTGCATCACAGCCTTTACGCGAACGACATCGCCCTCTCTGTCCCCGGAGAAGGATGTGATGGCGACGTAGAGCAAACGCTGGAGATGAGCGTGGACGTGGTGCAGGAATTATTTAGAGGTACGGGCCTCGAATGTTCGGCGGCTAAGTTCGAGCTATTGGTATACAGACCCACGAGAAGGGGCTGCTAAACCGTCCTTCTTGGTAGAGGGAGATCGAAAATCGGAGTAATAACAGCAGATGGCATTCCCATACCAAGCGTAGAGAACATAATAATATTTGAACTACATCTGCAGGCCAACGGTCACAACGGTGAAACAGTTCGAAGGCTTAAACGTTCGGTAGATGACACGATTCGACTCTTACGCCGCGTAACGAACAGACGCAGTGGCATGCGGGAAAGCTGTGCGATCCACCTCGTACAGGCGTACGCGATCAGCCGCATAACGTTCGTCGCCACTTATCTTAAATGGCTGGCGTCTGAACGGAACAAGGTCAATTGTATGATTCGCAAGGCCTTCAAGAGGGTGGTTGGCATACCTGTCAACACGATCCGCGACATGTTCTTTGAGCGTGGCCTGCACAGCACCCCGGTCAAACTGATCGAGGCGAACAACATTGGACAATACGAGCGAATGTCGAAGTCCAAGACGGACAGGCGCATCCTCGAATATCTTGGCATAACATACCACACGCAATACAGGGAGGAGACGATGGTTGCTATCATGGTCAGCGGCCACCCCACCGATCGTCCCACCGCTCCCCAGAAACGTGCACCTGACACACCACGTTGGGCGCAGCAACAAAAAAGTGAGTGAGCTCCAAAGAATGTAAGGCAACAGTTACAATGCAGTGTACGTGGACGCTGCGCGATACCCAGAGGAAAGGCGGGCTCACGTTATCGCCGTTGTGAATCACACAGGCAAATTCCTCGCGAGCACCACGGTGCGTAGGAAACACACAGAGGTGGCAGAAGAGGCTGTGACTGCTCTTGCACTGGTAGCAGCATCAGAGGCTGCTGTCGTCATCAGCGACTTGAAAGCTGCCATCTGCGGCTTCGCGCGCGGTCACATCTCGTGTCTGGCGGCCCAGATACTACAATCAAGTAATGACAACAAGGACGGCGGAGAGCATCGAGGAGCAATAGGCTTAGCGCTGTTGTTCTCGTATCTCAAAACTGAAAATGCGAATGTAATAATTCTGTGGAGCCCCGCAAACACCAGCGTCCCACTCGCAGCTAACCAAGCGGCCCACACCGCAACTCGAAATCTCACTCACCGAGCCGCGGCCGATTCGGTGGCTACCTTCATCTCCGAGAGCGGGGTGATGGCACTATTCACACAACAACTGGAATGGTCGTAGTGTGATCACTTGACCACACTTAACGACATTACACAACATTACAGACTAAACAGACGCAAATACCCACTACCATACAAGAAATTGGACAAATGACAGGCCGTAACTCTGAGTTTACTATAGACAAATGCGTACCTCAGGCTAGTGATCCTATGCCTGTGTTATCCCCACCTATACCCAACGGACGCGTGTAAAGCGTGTGGGAAAAGAGCCACACTGCAGCACATGCTTTGGGAGTGTGCTGAAAAAATGGCAGTGGCTTAGCTCAGCTATGCCAGGATATACGTAGCGTTAGCAAGGGTTCAGCTGATTATTTTAGCTTTCCAGAGTGTCAAGTATTTGCTTGGTTAGCATTCTTACTGCTACTGCAGGGACACACGTATATTTATTTTGCCGGACAACAACTTCGGGATCCGATCAGTTAAGCTTCTCCGCTCTACTGCACCGTTGAGCACCATTTGCACTCACCTCCTCCATGGCTATGCCACAGTGGCAAATGCCAGTCAGAGGGGCTATCAAGCGGCTCCAGCGCAGTGTCAGATGGCGAATTCACAGGGAAGGCGCGCGTGTCGGTGTCCATATGTCTACCTAGGCTATGACGGTACTCATCTGCAAAGCGCACACCAGCGGCGGTGAGTCGCGCGCGGCCGCGGCCGAGTGCGAGAGAGGTGCCGGCTCCGTTGCGTTACACCGCTGATTGTCTTCGCAGCGCATCGAATAGTGCGCACACCGGCGGCGATCCGCGCGTGGCGGCGGCAGAGTATCATTGCGCATGCGCAGACCAGTGCCACGCGAAATTGGCTCAGCGAGGTCAGTGTAGCTAACGCTACAAAAGTTACCGTCACTGCCACCGCTCCCTTCGCGACGCATGCTAGGCAGGGACAAACTCGCAGCCCGATTGCTGCTGCCACCACCGCGCGAGGGCAGGGGGCCGGCCTCCACCGCGGCTGCGATCACTGTTGCAGATCAGCTACGTCAGCTGCGCTGCCACTGGGAGGCGGCAATCACAAGCGACGAGCTGGCCGACCAGCTTTGGGCCATCCGGCAAGCTGAAGATGCCGCCCGGGTGCGAGGACTTCGAGCAGTCACCTGAAGCACCGCCGTCATAATCGACGGCGAGTGGGAAGGGACAGGGCTTAATCCCCTCGCCCCCACTTCCCCCGGTAAAACTGCCGTACTTTAAAGAAAGTTCATTCATTCATTCATTCAGTCAAGGATAACTTCAAAAATGACAAAGATTTCACATGTCACAGATCATGATCATGATCTGTGACTCGTGAAATCATTGTCAATTTTAGTGTTCTTTCGAATGAGGAGTAAAATGCGTTAATAACCTAAAGCAGCCAGCGCTGAAGATTTTGCATATTAGGAGGCTTTACTTTTATAACCCACTCCTTGTAAATAACAGCGGTATACAGAATATAAAAGAACAACGTACCTCATTCTGTTCTGTTCAGAGCGCCACCGTTTGAACAATTTCGGCGTGGAGTGGTCCAGCAAGTATAAGGCATTATGTAAGGCTCTTTACGGCGATATGTATGCCTTAAAATGCCTTACCTAACCAGAGAAGCATCATGTAGCATACATATTACCATGCTTCTAACATACTATGTCGTAAAAATGTGCCAGGTCACCTGCGTGACCTGGCACTCTTCAGCGACATGTGCAAGCTAACACGTGGGTCACCTGCGCAACCACCTAGCTTGGACATATTATGGGTAATGGGACTGACAGTCCGAACCCGAAAAACCTTGCCGCGATTAGGCGTACACTTCAGTTTGATTTCATGGCCATCCTTGCCCGAAAATGCCGATACCGCATAAAGATTTTGAAAGAAAACAGAATAGAAAAGCACTACCTTTATGTTTCCGCTTGGTTAGAAACACCAGCATTAAGAACATTTTTGGTATCAAATGGTCTAGCAATTTGTTCAGCAACATTTCACGAGGTTCTCGGTCTCTGAAAACCAGTAATATTTTTCGTTCACGTATATTATTACGGCTATTGCAAGCTGCTCCAACTTGTGCAAATATAGGAACTCGCAGCATGTCCATGGAGTGAATGATGATGAGTGGGGCGAAGCGATAGAAGGTTTCATGCTAAACAGTGAATCATCCTCGAATATCGCCCACTGCATCATCAAAGATGGGAGGAACACTATATATAACACAATATATTTTATTAGTGGTCAGTGGGAATTATACACCACTTCCGTTCCCCCTTCTTTGTAACGGCTTTATGGTCGGTGAAGTGGTAAATCAGTGATGGGCCGTAGTGGGATGTTTGCATAGATGAAGTAGTGGGCAGTTTGCAAAGGTGAAACTATAGTTCGTCACGTAAAAGTAGGGATGGACACAGTGGGACAATCTATGGTTCTTCAACGCGCACTTGGATACAAGTACACGACCATCTTGCATTTCATATTGGCTATTTCTCAACAGTATTTGTTTCATGGTCAGTGAAGGGGTGGATCGTTGATTGGGCGTGATGTCATGTTTTCAAGAACGAGGTAGTGTGCAGTTAACAAAGGTAGAACAATAGGTGGTCACGTACATACGTACAGATTGACGTGCAGATATACATACAGACCCATGTAGTTAGGAGCTTGGCCCCTAAAAACTTAGAAGATAAAAAGAGGGACGCCTCGGAGGCATGGGTCCCGCGCCTAGGGCTTAAACGCGCCTCTTTGGGCGCGAAGGTTAGGTTGACGAAATGCATTACCCAGAGCTGTCCTGAACAAAATTTTTGAACTTTAATTCGAAGCCCCATATTGTAATTTCAAACCAACCATGCTACAACTGTACAGAGTGCTGTTTATCGGATTCTTGCGGTGCAGCTTAACCGCAATATATAACACCGGCAAGACTAACCTGCGCACAATTCACCATTCAAGCCCAGCACTTAAGATAAGTCTTGGATAAACCTGCAGTTCTTCTACGGCTGAAACCATTGCCATCGTTCAAGATCACTCAATCAAGACGCATATTATTACCTAAGACAAAGCGCGTGCACCTCATGCAATGTGCCAGGGCCCCTTCTCACCATCTGGCGAGCCTCACTGCTGAAAGGCCCCGCGTGGCAATACGGTGCCACTGTCTGCACGCACCGCTCATTGTTTACTAAGGCGCATGCACCAGCATCAAAGCCAAAGCTTATTCCTTTTCCTAATACCCCCAGGAATGCAGAGAAAATTTGACTTACCGACACATAACCTATAACAACAGAGTCTATTCGTACTGGTTCAAAAGTACAGTAACCACGTGCATATTTACACGAATGGCTCAAATACGACGTTTCGTTCAAGTGGAGCAGTGGTTACACTATCACAAGGAGTAATTTGGCCTTTTAAGGCTTCACATGCGACGACGTCCACGGGGAGAGAAATTGGAGCTCTACGTAGTGCACTGGAACTCACTATTTCTGAAGAAAGACCAAGTGAATGGGCCGTGTTTTCTGACTCAAAGCCAGGGTTACAGTGCCTGCGGGCTGTTCTCCGACGCGGATGCCATGACCAGTTGACCTACGAAACCGTGAAACTTCACCACCTCTTAGTTTAAAAAAGCCACGACATCTTCTTTCAATGGTTTCTTAGGATTTGCCTAGGCAACCGTGAGTGGGGTTAGGGCTCGCTTGCCACCAGCCCTTAGTGCACCTCGCTTTCTCCGCAGCTGGTCCGAGTTGGTCATGGCCGTGAAAAGAAGTACTGGTTGCAAGGCCGCCAGAAAGCTACCACGACGCATGCTGAGGGCTCCGGATCAGGATCAAGCAACGCAGACCTCCCGATATCTGTCAATACTCCGGACCATGTGGGAGAGCCACGTCAAAGATCAGTTGTAGAGCCCAGGCTACAGATGCCTACCTTCAACAGCAACCTGCGTGACTGGCAGGCCTTTTGGGATCATTACGACGCCACGATCCACCAAAACGCCGACCTACCATGCATCAAAATATTTAATTGGTTGCTTACGTACTTAACTGACAGCGCTTAACAGTCAATCGAAGGAATCCGGTTAGGCGAGCAGAATTACGACATCGCTAATAAAACGCTGCTGGATCGGTTCGGACGGTGAGATCTCCTCATCAATGAGCACGTGGAACGTCTTTTGGCGTTGACTCCTGTGAAGAGCTCATTAGAAGTTACGAAACTTCACACACTTCACGACAATTTGCTGTTCCGAGTGAGTGCTTTAGAAGACATCGGCGTGTCACCGGATCAATACATTGTGGTACTGAATCGGGCCATGATGCGCTGCTTGCCAGACGATCTAGCTATCATGTACCGACAAAGGCTAAAAGACAATGACTGCGCCAATAGTGGAACGGACACTTCCGAACACAGACTGCGCCAAGCGAAGGACCTGTTGACATTTCTTCGCATCCAAGTAGAATAGCGGGAGGAAGGAGCTTCAGAGGTGAGACGAAGCGGACTTCACGAATTTCAACCGCCATCGTAGCATCTAGAACTTTTGTGAAGCCCCAATGGATGCTTAGGACATGATTCTGCGGATCATGCTGCTCGAACGTCACATAAACAATCAAATCCAAAGCCACTTTCAAGAGTGGACGCGGTGAGGCAGATTTGTCAAATGGCCTGCAGTCTCACATTGATGGAGTAGAAAGCACCAAGCATACGACGTACAACACTGCACGAGCTTGACCTTTCACACCAACTTCTGCCTCCACCCGGCCCACATCGACTTGAAGCTTCGCTTCTCTATCGCCTTTGGCTGGGAGTTGCTTTCACGAAAGCTTATACCACGTTAATCGGAATGACTGACAGTGCGGCATCAAATGTTTGCGGCACCGATGAAAATATTGAACACCTGCTGTTAGATAAACATGTATTTGCCAACGCAATGCGGTGAATATTTGTATTTGCCAACACAATGTGGTGAATACAGACACATGTATTTGCCAACGCAATGCGGTGAATATTACAGCAGCTGCTATTCCAGCACCACCCACATACCTAGACAGCCAACAAGGCAGTGAAAGCCCTCTTGTGTTTTTTTTAGAAAGATGGGTTTGTGCGAACACCTCTGACTTGCGGTGGAGTTCTACCCGCTGCCGTAAAATTACTCTCAACCTCTCCCTTTTTCGTTGACTTCTGTTCCCTCTCTTTCTTCGTTCTTGTTCACTTCCCTATCCCACAGTGTAGGGCAGCCAACCGGATGCATTTCTGGTTAACCTACCTGCCTTGTTCCTTCTGTTGCTTCTTGCCTTCCTTCTTTCCGTATTGAACAGAACCTTGACGCGATCACAAAAAAAAAACGGTATGGCTATGTCACATACCTTGATGTTTTGCGAAACATCTAATTCTTCTCCTCTTTATTTTTTCATATAGTGATTTATACGCCAGGAAAGTGTTAGAGCTCTACATACAATTTTCTGCTGAACGCTTATAACACCTAACTGCCGTTTCGCTATTATCTTGTTATTTGGAATTTCAGATTATCCCAGTATGAAGCGACCTCTGGGCTTTCCTCCATTTTAAGAAAAGATGGCAACGTCCTTCAGCACCATATCAAGGAGGTACGGATATTTAGAAGAAAAGAATTATGCACATGAGAGGCATCGACAAGATATGTCCATAAATTTTTGTGATAGCTCATGGAAATTACTCAATATATCTCTAGTACTTTGGACGAGCCTTTGGCCTTGTGTCTTTTCCTCATTAGGGAAAATTTTGTATGTTTTCAAGAAATTAAACAATGCTCAGTTTTTCAAGTTCGTTATCAATACTGTGCGTGTGTCCGTCGAGATGACTATGTGCTTGGCCGTGTGTAAAGCAAGCGAATTCCGTACGAACAGTGGCCTACTTGTGTGTCCAATATTTATCTTCAATTCATTTATCTCCAGAGCTGGAATATCTATTGGATTCAAAGACACTTTTCATTTATACTCTTGCCTTCGAAAGCACAGCCATAAGTGCGAAATAAAATGTTACTTTCCCATTTTCATAATTGAAGTAAGGTAGTGCATGCATACTCATAGGCGTAGGATACTCAGGTGCACAAATTGGGTGCGGACTCCTGTATGCAGCCCTTCAGATCTTGTAGTAGAAGACCATGGTGATTGTTCAGTCCACATGAATGAACTAGGCACTGACGAGGGTTTTTATACCAAAGATCTTGGCGACATAGATTTGTGTAGAGGGCGCATTGGTTCACGCAGCAGCTGAGCAGAGAAAAATGAGCTTGGAATGTCGCAATGCGGGATCCTGACGTGAGCTTTACTGGTACCGTCTATACTTCAGCACATCATGCTTCCGCACGCACATGCTGCTTTCCATGGGGACTACTCAGACTTCTGACTGGGAATCTGCAACTTTTCCAACTGCCACTTTTGAAGGAAAACATGCATTCAATCGTGATCTCAACTACAAAACTAGAAGTAGCTGTGACGGAGATTTTACCATCTCCTGTAGTGTTCCTCAGTAGTGAAACCTGAGCCTGAAAAAACTCTCTTCTTGATTCCTTTCCCTCATCTTCTCAAGTTAATCCTTTAGAGCACAAACTACTTCTTTTGCCGCTCCTTCAGATTGTGGATAAAAAAATGTAATGTTCGCAATTACATGCTGCTGATCTTTGTCGTGAACGTGGCAAATGTGTGGGGGGGAAACTGCGTGCCGTTACTCTAAACAATAGCTCGTGGAACGTCTAACTGCATGATTATGGTGCGCTGACAGCTCATTGCGCGTGTTGTTGCAAGTTTTACTGGCACGGCTTCATCCTTTCAATATTATTTGGCGTTTAAGCTCCAGAAAACCGCATTTGATCATGAGAGACACCATAGTAAATGCTTCCATGCATTTCGATCACCTTTGGTTCTGTAACCTGCGCCTGATTATAACCACAGGAGCCTCGAAAAATCTCGCCTCCACGACTGGGGCTTGATCTCGCGACCGGCGAGTCAATAGCCGATAGCCTTATACACCAGACCAATGTGGTGGGTTTCCAGACTTCAATTCACTTTGTATAGACATCTACATTCACTACAATTATGTGGTCGGCTAAATGGTTGGGATAAATTGGCATGAATCTGCGACCAGTTTCTTTGGTTTCAAGCTAGTTGACTAGTGGCGCAACCACCTGCTCTAGCATTTTGTCAACAGAGCTCGACCAGCAATCCGACAGTACTTCAATGTGGCAGTCTAGTCAGGGCCTTGAAAATTTGACACTGCTCCTACTCTCGAAGAGCCTTGGTGGGCTTTGTGCAGCAGTTTGAAGACCTGATCCTGCGCTTTTTCAGGTATGTATGACTACTAGACCATGAGCGATGACAGTTCTAGCTTCAAAAACATCCACATTGTTTCATCGTTGTTTCATCGTAACGTTCCGCACTTTTGCACCAGTCACGCTGTATATAGGTTTTGAACAGCCTTTCTTGTGCGTTGTATAACTAATAGCTGCAATTGATTCCGTGTTGTAATCCCCTCCTCGTCGCGACTGTTTCGTTGCTGGTGGCTGAGCCATGCCAAGCGTACTTGGACAACAAGTGGCTGAAAAAATGATTGCTTATTGCCTCATGCAAACTTAGTCATGCAACATTGTAGGAGACCTTATTTTGTAGAAGTTACGGCGTTGGTGTAAGCATCATTGGTTGTGAGTGAAAAATCATGTCATTTTCCTTGTTCAAAACGTTGAGAAATATGCAAATAAAGCAATTGATAAAAATTTCTAGTGTGAGTGACGATGCAAACCTAGTAATGTACGTGTCAATCAGGTGTCCTGCCTCACATATATGCATTTGCTTGAATAAGCATTGAAAATTATTTGCATGCTTTACAAACCAACGCGTTTTGTGTACAGGCTTTAAATTACAACATGTATTATCGCTGTAACATTGTGTAGCATACAAGCGATTGGGTGTCAGAATATGTTAATATTTTAATGACTTCATATGTAAAGCCAGCCATTCATAACAAACAGCACAAAGACAACACACACACACACACACACACACACACACACACAGGTCACTGCGCGTATTCCCATAAGACGACGGTGTGTGGGCATAGGAAGTTCGAAAACATTTTTCGCGCGCACAATATCTAGAAATATAAAGCATGCTACTCATTAGGCAGACACACGCAACCTTCAACTTTATTGATTACTATCATGGCGAAAGATTTCTTACCTCACGAATTCATTGTAGTATTCCCAAATTGAAAACGCTTAAGCGCCATCATACAGTACAAATAAGTTGCATGAAAATCAGGTCCATATAGGCACAGCATGTCGCTACCACATTGAATTCTTCAAAGTGAACGTTAAGTGTCTCTTAATATTTTGTAGCTTCAGCTAAGAAAGAACGTGAAAAACATGGGGGTGGAAAGCTGCCATCGTTTAAGGGACTGACAAAAACACGAATTAAGGCAAAGGAAGAAGCACAAGTGGTAGGGTGCTATTTGAAACAACTTCAAAGCCCAATAAAGCCTCAACGACCTGTATGATTACACGTTAAACTTCTTAATATTAATGATTGCTATGACCGTGGGATAAGCTGTGTTTTATTTGTGTAGTATGCATGTATATCGTAACCACCTGAAAGCGTATTCACAAAGGGAATGATGATGACTGGGGCGAAGCTTCGGGGGTTTTTATCGGCAAACCGTGAATCGTCCGCTGGCTGCGCCCATCCGTCGTCTGTCTGTCTGTCTGTCTGTCTGTCTGTCTGTCTGACGCACGGATGGACGCCTGGACGAACGTACGCACGGACGAACAGACGCACGGAAGGACAGACGCACGGAAGCACTGACGCATGGCTGGACGTATGGTAGGACACACTGACGAATCCAGGAACAGATGCATGCTTGAACAGAAGGATAAACGCATGGACACATGGACGGACGAACGGAAGCAAGAACCAACGAATGGACAGACGGAAGCACAGGCTTCGTCCTACTTATCGTCATTCGCTCCGTGAATATGCTGCGATTTTTTTTTCTTTCTAGTATCGAACATTGATTTTTCTATACTTGTACTTATATCAGACGAAAACATGCAATCTTTTTAATAAAATTTGTTTTTGTGATGCTCCGATCATCTCCATTTGACGACCGCAGCACATCCTTGCTCTTGCGTATTCAACAACAATACAGGTTGCATGGAATAGCGCAAGTAGTCACCCCGATTGTTCCCTTTATCTCCATGGTGATGCCTTCATCGTAATTTTCAGGCATTTATTACTCTTGTAATAACACTTGATATATATTGTTATATTATTATATAGGACAAAAATTATTTTTTTTTCACTGAGCGAAGCAATGCATGTGATTAAAAAAAAACTCTTTTTCACTACTGCGGTATTAGCTTCTTTTCAATGCTATAAAGCTAAATACCCCCACCATCAAAAACTGCTATACACGCTTTTTGGTACAGTAACAATTTATAGACAACAAGCAGGAGGAGGAAGGACAGAGAGGATAGACTACAAAATTTCTATGTGAAGTTTTTCATGTGTGTATTGATATGACAGATATCAACCTTTACCCAATACAATCACATAATAAACACTGGTACTCGATATGCAGTTGTTGGCGTTGATTAAGGAGGGAAACGGCACAAACTACGCCCGATAAGTATTGTAAACTACATCGGTGTTCAAATATATAGTATCACATTGCCTTCGGCAACACACAAAACAGGGGTTCGTAGCTTGAGCCGTGAACGCACCGGCATTCTACGTCACGCAACTTTCGTCTCGTTTCCTCACGACATGACATTCACTCTCAAGCGAACGTTCGCTCTCTGCAATATGTATCGAAGTAGTTTCACAAACTTATGGTATACCTCTCAAAATAGTAGGCGGAAGATAAAACCCTTTGTGCACTCCTCCAACACCGAGCCGTCACAAGCCCACATGAAGCGAAGAATGCAGAACGTAAGTGTGCTTAAGGGGACTCCAGAGAACAGGTGACTAATGCTACAGCGGCTACTTTTTTTGACAGTTTTCAGATTCTTTAACCGCGGCCTCTGATATTGTTAATCTCGGAAAGCTATTTTTAAGTGCGTCATTGGTGAATTGTGTTCTCCCGCCACTAGTAAGCGCCTTGTCGCATTACTTTCCTTGACTGCTCACAGATGGCGGCACCACACACTTCTACGTTGCACATAAGAGAGATTCCGACACATTCCCACACACCACAGTGCATGTTCTGCGCCAATAAAACAGCCACCCTGAGCCACATTGTATGGGAGTGTCCCTTTGCGACCGAGGACAAAACATGAAAGTTTGGGAGGGGGGGGGGCAGCTCTGTCCAGCTCGGACTCGAACACCCAAAAGGCCTTTATAAAACGGGCAAAGACAATGGCCTGCGCCAAAGAAATCGCAGACTAATGATCACACTCACCTACCTATTTGCGAAGAAAATCATAATAACAGTTTGTTATTTTCTCGTTCTCCGAAGGAGCACACCATCCGAGAGAGAACGGCTGCGAGATATAGGACGCGTTTGTTGCAGCGCCTGCATCTGCCTTGGTAGCTTATTAGCAATAAAAAATAGCCTTGGTAGGTCAGCAGGCAAAGCATGGGCACCTTTTAGAGTTGACTTCGAAATTGTAAGTTTCACGCCCAGTGGTGGAAAGTATTTCATGATTTTTACTCTGTGTCAATCGTTTACGAACAATTTATAAATGTTTGAGCGTTAAATTGTCAGTGAAGTTTTTTCTGGAACGTCGCATAAAACAATTTTTTGGTTAAAGCAATAAGGTACGACTATAAATTGACGATTGATTGATATGTGCAGTTTAATGTCCCGAAACCACCATATGATTACGAGAGACGCCGTAGTGGAGGGCTCCAGAAATTTTGGCCAACTGTGGTTCTTTAATGTGCACATATATGTGAGCACACGAGCCTACAACATTTTCACCTCCATAGAAAATGCAGCCGCCGTAGCCGGGTTGCGATCCCGTGACCTGCGGGTCAGGAAGGTACAACTACGGCGCAAGGATAGATTACAAATTAGGGACAGCACCTGTTATGCCAACCACCGCTTTTTGATGGATTGATTGTTTCATTGCTCATTTTATCATGGCGCAACCTCCCATGAGAGATCGATCATGAAACGAATGGTGCTCTGCAAATAATTTTTTCATCCTTTCGAAGTGTTAGGCAATAGGTTCTTTCAAAATCACTTGTTATATCATGAAAGATTTGTCAGAAAACAGAAGAAAAAAAAGGATAATGTTTTTAACGAATTTGGTTTATTTTGACAACCAAGGAAGTTAATTCATTTTTATTATAAAAAGGAAGATGACTATTTTTTTCAAAACTGTGTGTGATTTTGATGATTCAAATCGTCTCGTCGTTCGCAAGAAATTGTATACGGCCTCGCAGATGCTCCTGTTGGTTAAACCACGCATGGTAGCCCCAAATAAGAGAAAAACCGGAAGAGATAAATTTGTTGTTAAGCTTCGAAGAAGTTCTTCTAAATGTCTTTTCCCCTGATTAGTGAATAATCTGCCCATTGGAAAGAAATGATCAAGAGACTGACTCTCATTGAAATGGAGAGATAAAGGTAACTGCACCGCACCAGGCTTTTGCGTGTAAAAGATTATTGGGGAGACGGGGCATCGTACTCTGGTAACTGATATCTTGGCCCTTCTGGAGGAGCACCATTGATTTTTCCAACAATAATTGAGGCAAGTGAACTCAGAAGCTGACAACGCAGACAAAGCGAAGCTGTCCGACGTTGCGAAATTTTCAAAAGGCGCTGGCGTTACAAACACTAACGCTGGCAAAAGATACATTATTTGGCCAATAAGGCATGCAATTGCGAGTGCATCCGCATGTTTCTTTATAAGTATACCTTCGTGCCCTGGTACCCACACCAAGCGATTAATTATACGTGCATGTCTTTTAACAAGGAAATAAAATACTTCTGAGGCAATTCAAAATTTTGACGAGGTTAATGAGGAACATACAAAGAGTCTGTCTGTTGGAATAATGGCAACTGATATTGATAGGGGTAATTTTAGGGTTAATTTCTGTAAGGCTATAATAATTCAAGTAATTACACCTGATTAATAGATGTGAAGTCGGTCAAACAAATTGAAAAGACCAATCGAGAGATAATGATGTATTTCCCACCACTGCCTTTTCATTACAAACAGCAAGATAATTTACCTTTACGGGGGCAGTCTGTAAGCAAGGGAAATTGTATTCACAAATGAAATGTAGCTATTTACTGCGCAAATAAAACATGCTTCGGAAATTTGTCATCAAACTCTATTCTATTAGTTTGTGCAGATCTGCTTATAGTTAGTAGCTGACATAGCTGCACTTTCAATCTTCTCAAATGCTTCTGAAGGAAAATGACCCGGGGACACCGTAACTTTGACCGCTGTTGATTGAATACTTGCACCAGTTCAATAATATTTATATATTGCACGCTCCTCAAAGGCGATGCATATATTTTAGGAAATTACGCAATCTTAGAATTTAAAACCGAGTACGAATAGAACGCAGGCCTGCTTCTTTGTATTAAAAACCTTTGAGACAAATTTGTGAAGTCGAAGACATAATTGTAGTCATTCACTTTCTAGACGAACCAGTGGCCACAGTTTATATGCTGGTGCACCAGAAAACAAAACGCAGCGGAACATTAAAATGGGGTGACTGCACATTCAGCAAATCATGATGAGAACATCCCGGCGTATACCTGAACACTTGTTCCTCGGTCTACAAAGCATCTCTAGCGTACGTGTTTCTTTCGCAGCCATGGTTTCTATGTGCGGACACCTATTAAGTTTTAAGGGCGAAGGTCCTCTTAGTCTAACTATGTCGTGCGTCAGACGTACCCGGCTGTATCAAACAGGCAGACGGATAGCTGGACAGACGGACGCACGGGAAGACGAACGGACGGAAACGTGCACGGAAGCACGCAAATACGCACCGCTGGATGGACAGACGCATGTACACACACACGTACAGACACAGAGACAAACGTACAGGCCCACAGACATACAAACGGGCACACGGGGACACCGGCAGGCAGTCATACAAACAGACAGACAGACACAGACTGACGGAAGCATGGACAAATGCACGGACTGATGGATGGACGCACTGGAGGCCAAATAAACGGACGGACGCAAGCACTGGTGAACGTATAGACGGATGCACGAACGCACAAGCACACAGACAAACAAATGGACAGACAAACAGACACACACACAGACAGATTGACGGACGGACAGACAGACGGAGAGACGGTTCACACAAATCGCCCTAATTTACTCCATAGGCATGTTGTTACTTTTTTCGGTATCACTATCATCAGCATCAGCCTGACTACGCCCGCTGCTTGGCAAAGGCCTCTCCCATGATGTTGTGCTCTGTTCTGCCACGTTATACCTGTGAGCTTTTAAACTTCATCGGTTAACCTACTACGTGACACCTAAATACAATACAGTATAAGTGACCCCTGAATACTTAGCAGATTCAATCTACGCGATAACTTCTTGTGCATAAAACAAAATCGATATGCACCGGTACGCTCGGACGAAAAACTACAGCTACACTTTTTTTGACATTCAGCGATAATTTTTTAATTTCTAATCACGTGTCTAAAGCGTCCATATACGTCTTCGTGATAATATGTTGGGTGTAACGTCCCAAAACCACCATATGATTATGAGAGACGTCGTAGTGGAGGGCTCCGGAAATTTCGACCACTTGGGGTTCTTTAAAGTGTACCCAAATCTGAGCACACAGACCTACAACATTTTCGCCTCCATCAGAAATGTAGTCACCGCAGGCGAGATTAGATCCCGCGACCTGCGGGTCAACAGCCGAGCCAATAGCCACTGCGCTTAGCCAATATACCACTGCGGCGGGGCCTATATACGTTTTCAGACTTTGATAAAGTGGATATGTCTACATCGGTAGCAAAAAAATGTGATATCTTTGGCATACCCTTACGCTTTCCCGTCCTTCTGTATGGGATTAGTGCATAGTAATTTAACAAATAACCATGGGGTAACAGTGATTTTTGGGGGAGACTTCTTGTTTGTATTTTGAATATGACAAACAAACCAGATTTAGAACAATCCAATTATCGGTCGTTTAAGAAAGAATGTACCCATGCGAGAAAGCATTGGGGTATACCTGCGCTTTTAATTGAGTTTCGCAGTTCTAAACATTTCAGGGTATCATGACTTTTTGTGATATTCAAGATTACAAAGGCAGCGAACGGTTTTTTAAAAGGACCAAGCTATATTCTGCTCTCCAAATGACGTGGCAACATCAAATGGAGCAACACACTTAAAGCTAATTTAACATTGGCTCAAGGTCATGTTTTCATTCAATCAATTATCTATCCTCTGTGCAAGATTCTTTTCATGTAGCTTTGTCAGATTAGTTGAGAACAAATGGGCCTGATTTTGTTTAAAAGGTACCCAGCACCTTTTTTTTATAAGAGAACACTTTTAGCAATTCACCAATCGGGTTGAATTCACGAGTTTCTGATATAGCGTTTAATATTTGCCAGGATATCCAGGGGCACAACCTTATGGATGACTTCTAGAGCCAATATAATTCTACCATCAAGCCCTGGCGCAAATTTTGGGGATAGTTTTTCAATACTTCTTCTAATTAGGAAGCAGTAATCTCCAGAATACTATCACTTTTCTTAAGGGACCGTGATTTGCATGAGAAGGTATACGTAAAGCGACTTTCAAGTCTATTTGCTATACCTTTGAGAAGCTATATTATTTACTTAGATTTCAAACCACTCATTCAATGTTGTTTATCGAGGTGTGACCTTTTTGTTTCTGTGGAAATATCAATAGGATTTTTTGTTGTAAGGCTTCGATAGAAACACAGAGCAGTCACTGTCATGACTCTCCTTCACAGCGGCAACTGTTTTCTTAAAGAAGGCTGACGCATATCCATAATCTCTCCTGATTCTCTCATTGATTGCAAGTAGCTTACGTTATCACGTTATAACGTGCAAGTAGCACGTTATCACAGGCTAAGAAACTCTTAGCCTGTGATAACGTGCATAAGCTGAATTACCTCAAGGATTAGAAGAACCTTTCTTAAATACCTTCACGGTGAATTTCGATTTTTTAGTGAGTTTTAATCACATTACCTGAAAGCATGGAACTCTGCTCTTCCATTTCAACCATTTTTTTCTACAAGGCAGCCCATAGTAATTTTTCTAATGTACTAAAGTTTACGCGAGGTATTTAGTGGCATGTTACTCATGTTACAGGACATAGAACCACAAAACATATAGGCAAGTGATCGCAACTTGCACCCAAGTTCAAGGTAGACCATGTTGAGGTATTGAGGTTAGGACTGCAGAAAGCAAGATTCATCGTGGATTGAGTTTGACGACTAATAAAAGTGGGTGTTCGTGTGCTTTTGCATGTTAGAAATCAGGTCCAACATGCGCTTTCCACTGAGATCATACCTGAAATTCTACGATGTATGACCAGAATCGAAGTTACCCAACAATACAATTCGTTTTCCACAAGATGAAATTACAAATTTCCGCGGAGTACTATCTTAATTAGTATTCCCTAAAGGGAAAAAAAGGTTTCCGAAACAAAAACAAAAACGCAAAAATTTTAATGTAGAAATTCATTTCTTGACATGCAATTTTAACTCAACGAGCAATTTTTAAGTATTAAGCGCAGATAAGCAGCCTTCCCTGGAGCCCGGTTTAACCAAAAGATGCAGTTTTTTTGTATTACAATTGCTGTCTGGGCAAAGTCTAGTTTTTGCGAAACAATTACATCAGGAAAATATTGATTACAGAGGTAATTCCACTGCCCTGTAAAAATTTTAAACAACCAATTTTGAAGAAATACCAGTAGTATACATTGCCTTCTCCAAGACACTATTTTTCAATGAGTCCTTCAATGAAGGCCTGTCCGGTATTTTTATCTGGTGAGCTTTTCACTGGAACACCCCGAGCCACATGCGACGCACGCATTTTCTTGTTTCTAAACTCTGAATTCATCTGCGATTCACGGCAACCTGAATCTGAACTCCAGTCTAAGTCCTGCTCGAGTGCTGTTCTCGGGGTTAAGTTCGCGCTCTCGCGGATTCGGCCTACGCAGGTGCTGCTGGATTTAGCACCGCACAGTGATGCATCTTTCTACTTCTGGCCAGGCAAATCTACTTGGTCGGCCTCCTTTGCTCCCAATGAGTTACCAATGAATCATTTCATGCGCAGCAGTACGAGCAGTGCTTTAGTCGCCATGGTACCTACTAACGGTGATTCCATTCGGATGAAAAATCTAAGAAGCATCCAGGCAGAGCTCCGGAAGGTTACCTAACACTTTCAGTGGATCACTGAGGTTTGACTGCTCGCTTGTGGAGGTATTTTTTGCTGTCACTGTTGTCGTGGAGGTGTACATGCTGTGAGATTAATGCGTTTTGCCATTAAATGCTTTATAGCACTTGTGAATCGCATTTCTTTGGTAGTCTCAGAATAACTTCATTACCTAAAACTTTAGAGGAGGACAAATTTCCCCAACCAGTCAGAAATTTTATGGCATACATCATCTCAGTCGTCTAACACAATGCTAGAGCGTGTAAACACAAGAATAACTTAGTGTTTTCTAATTACACGTTTTGTAGGATACGTTTTTTATGGAGGCTCGTCTCTGCATATGGCGAACATGCCTTCATCTGACTGAGCTCTCAGAGTACCAGTTCACCCGCCACGGTGGTCTAGTGGCTAAGGTGGTCTGCTGCTGACCCGCAGGTCGCGGGATCGAATCCTGGCTGCGGTGGCTGCCTTTTCGAAGGAGGCGGCAATGTTGTAGGCCCATGTGCTCAGATTTGGGTGCACGTAAAAGGAGCCACGGTGGTCGAAATTTCTGGAGCCCTCCACTACGGCGTCTCCCTCTCATATGGTGGCTTTGGGACGTTAAACCCCACATATAAATCAATCAATCAATCAATCAATCAATCAATTAGAGTACCAGTTCATCCGGCGTGTCCTCACAGAGAAATGAACTAGTGTTAAGTTTGGCCTGGACACTCGTCTGAGCAGACGCCTTTGTGCGTGGGCCGACCCACTGGTGAGGCCCTCAATCCCTTCGGCGCCCAGTCTGACGGACGCTGTCAAGTATTTGAGCGATTGTCCAGACCAGGCGGCGGGCAGAGGCGAGTTCCCGTCCTTCAAGTGCGGACTCTTTTGTCGTCCCTTCAAGCAGAAGCGTGACTGATGGCCTCGTCGACTCGTCGGGCGACAGGAGGGCTGGCGTGGCCGGCGCCGGAGCTGACGGCGGAGCGGCGCTTCTTTGATCCTCAGTCAAGTGGCCGACCAGCCGACTGCCTATGCCCGCCAGACATTGTCCCTGCTGGCCGGAGGAGGAGACGTCGTGTCGCCAAGACGCCGTTAGCCGGTCGAGAGAGGCCAACAAAGACAGCATCTTCCTGGAGGAGACTGACGGCCACCGCAAATCACCCCGCTAATTGAGCGAACAAAATCGGCGGACCCTATGAAGTATGCTGCCAGGATCGTGGGAACTCTCGAGTAGCGGCACACACACGACGAGGAAGAGCCCTGCTGGCGCCACCACAGTGCTGTGTTCACGTGGCCGTGCATGCTCGCCCCCCTCACCTGTGTGTGCGTGATTGGTGTTCGACTCGGAGAGGAGGAGCCCGACAGGGCATAAAACGACGCGGCAGAGTGCTGGACGTCGCTCTGAACTATGTATCGTTCAACCACCACGCTCGTGGTTTGTGCAACCACTAACTTTGCCTTTTCTGTAAATATGTGTGCATAATGTCATAAACTCCTTGTTCTGTTTTTCGCATCCTCCAACGACCTGCTTCCTCCTTCGTCAACCTTAACACTAGGCGCATGGGGATTGTGAAGAAAACCGTTTTACATTACCTACAGAGGAAGAACAGTGCCGCACTCCAACGCTGCAGTAAACAACTCGAAGTGCCTCCCATGGGTCCTCATGCGCCTGTACCGCTTAGCTCCTATACACGGCCGCGCAAGACGGACACGTTCTGTAGACGGCAGTCACAATTACCCTGTTACCTCAACAGTGTGTGAGCATTTACAGCGACTGCATTACAAGTAGCTCACTTCGGAAGCAAACGTTACCACTGCTAATGGGTCACATTGGTTCCGATGCATGACAGATACTACCAAAGTGTTATAAAGCATATACGTTGCACTAAACAGAAGGGCATGTCAAAACGGTACACTGCTACAAATTGCAATTGCGAAGACAAATTGAAGTGTTTCTGTGTGATCAATCCAAGTGAGGCGCTTTTAAAAATATGCATAAAACAATAATAACTCGACCCAAAATCACCTTTTGCTGGGTTTGAAATGCACGATAATTTTTTACCTGAGCTTCTTTCTTTTGTGTCCCCAATACTTCCCCCAAATTTAGTGCTAAGTTTTGAGAAATTATCAGTGAAAAAATGCTCTAAATATTTTCATTTTAGTTTTCTGTTCAAAAAATATTCACTGCAAGCATCATAAGTTAAGTACAATTGTAATAACGCACATAATGCGGAGGTAAATGTGACGATATTCTCTACAGCACTGAATTGTTGTATGCTGAGTAGTGCAAACAACCAGGAGTTCTTATTCCTCGTGAGTATCAGCTACCACGACGTTTTCTCACACACTCGTTGAAGTCTTGGTATGGCCTTCCGCAAGCTTCATGACAGAAATTAGGCGTCAGCCAAATATTATAGCTGTAGCTTTTCCCCAAACCACTAGATTTTGTTTCTAGTCACAACTTCAAACAAATATTTGCAATGGAAATAGTAAGCAGTAAGTTGATGTCCGGTGAAAATGATGAACAGCTTCGTTTGCTCGACATTAAAACGTTGGTCAATCACGAAATACTGCTGCAAAAAATAAATTCGAAAAGTAGGATAGTTTGCGCGCGTTACGTCATCATGAATTGTATATGCATTGTTTATTGGCATCAGACTCCCCTTATTTTGATTACTCTCGAGCGCCTCCCGTTTCAATAGGACGCTCGTCGGAGCGCACCATGTTCGACGGGCTGTGAGTATGCGAAGAAAAAGAACAAAAATCATGTTTGGTAAGTGCCCGAACTAAGCGGCGCTGTTCACATCATTATCTTCATCAGCTGGTGGACATAAATTTGTCCACATGCCTATTCGGCACACAGCAGATTCGTTTTAACTCAAGGCCCAGCCCACTATGTTACAAAACTCAAACATGAATGGAAGCAATTGCACATGAAGAATTTGCAACCGCGTAGAAAATGCATGCATAAAACTCGCTTGATACATTGCTATGGACGAACTATCAGTTACCAGTTACCTAACCTGCCAGAAAACTTGCGTCACATGAACGATGTGGAAGGTAGTGGCTGTAGGTAATAAAGGAGGTGTGCAGAGCACGCTTCTAGCTCATTTTTAGCATCGGAGGATGGTTACGTGTTCACATTAAAAAGAAAAACACAAAGGGACCGAAATTGCACTTTTTCCACAGCTATCATGCAAAATATAGAATGAGACGTATGCATTTATCAAGCAAAGACCAGTTTAATAAAAATCATTAGTTTTCACGGATTTTCAATAGATTTATTGATTGAATAAAATAACAATAGTGACTGGTTTTTGGAATTGTCGATGAATAGGAATTGGGATAATTCCTACAAGTTTTGTGGTTCCGTAAACTTCAATCAATGAGTGTTTTGCTTACTGTGGCAGCTTAAGATTATCAAAAATGCTTACGTGCTACAATTGTTTTTAAGTAGTGTAATATATTCGTGATTACACCTTATTATGAGAACGCTGTCGACCTCTGGAACATCTAAATAAAATGTTTGTTTTACATCAATTGAATTTAACCGTGAGCACATGATGAATTGCAATTTCGCGAGTGTTATTTCTCATTTGCAAGAATAGAAGCACTTGTCGTGCTATAGCATTCAGTTCCCTATTGCAAAACGCAGCGCCACTGGGTCTAAGCGTTCAGCGCTATGCCTGATTAGGGGCCCATTATCGCGCTGGCAGTGGGAAGCTGGAGCGGCATGTTACCGGGAGGCACTCGGTACTCTGCGCAAAATCGCTTCGCTGAGTTAAAGCGGGGGTGCAGATTCACCTTACATAAATTAATAAATATAAAAGTAACAAAAGTGGTAGAGCACGCATTCTCATTTTAAAACAAAAATTGGAACATAATAAAAAACTTGACATAATTTCGACGAGTCACCTTTTAATGTCGAACCGAGTACTCTAGGCTTGCCGGAACATGCTTGTTTGGTTGTAAAATGAATATTTATCCAAAAAAGACGCCATTCGGCTTCTTGTTTACAAGTCACACAGTCAACATTGACGTGATATTCTTTTTCCAAATAACAAGCACGCCTTGATTAGACATTCACTAACGATTGCGGGCACCAAATGACGTGCGCGTAATAACAGAGCGCAAAGCTTTTTTTTCAAAAATTCATATCTTAACTCTGAAAATTTCAAATTGGCTGAAGAGCAGCCACAGATTGTCGCCTGTTGCTGCCAGTACTTTTTTTTTTCTTTGGTAGTCGCTTCTCGCACTTGCTACTGGTGAACATGTGCAGATGGTTTATAATGACTTGTTCGGTACATATGCGCGCGCACGATTGAGTATTGAATATGTTTCTCGCGCAACCGCCGATATAGCAGTACGTAGCTGGCGTGTCAGTGCCAGTACAGATTTACAGTTATATCGACACCTGCAACTAAATAACTACCGAAGACAATAGTCAGGTGTTAGTTTACAAGGCGTACCAAATTTACAACTCAAAATTGCGCGTTCTTACGTACGAATAAGAGAAGTACCGCCTATTGCGCTCGGAAAGTACCTTTTGGTGACAGCCTGCGTTGCTAAAAGGACGACACATCGCTCATCGTCGCTATTTCTGTGGGCACCTCACAAAAGGAAAAATGATTTCTTTAGGCTCAGGGACGTTTGTACTGTACTTTACAGACATTTTTACACTTCTGAATTGTGTGTATTTAATGGAGAAAACGCCCGTAGGTTGTACACCGACGCAGCCGGCCCGATAGGCCTGATGCTCGTTGGGACGGGGCACTGGGTAAGGGCGCTCTCAGCGCAACTGAGTTGCAATGCTTTAGGTTTCTGAAGTTAGCCTCACAACATTTGTAACTATTGCCTAAACTGTACCTGAAATGAGCAGAAGGTCAATCATTGCAAGACATACATTGACAGCTGTTATTTTGGCTTCCACTGGCAGTAAACAGTGGGCGTGCCAGTGTACAGATTTGCAGTTATATAATACCAACAACCAAAGACCGCAAAAAAAATTTGCAGATCCCACGTATGGGAATCGATGGTAACCGAAGCATGAATGAGAAACGTTATGCCACTTTAAAATCAGCACAACGTTACGAGGTGGAGAAAAATGAAGCCGTACATAACTTCCATGTCATTATTATTATGTTTGCATGTATCGTTCACCTTCTTCATCTATTCACATCACGTGATACCAAACTTATTATACGTGGAGTGAGCGAAACGACCGCAAACACGCTGTGAGCGTGGTATGTTGTTATGTTTTTACATGACACGCGTGTCAGGATTATGACGTTTGCACCAGTCATATACCTTCGTCGTCTGTTGACGTCACGTACGCAACACCAAATTTGGTATATGTCGAGCTAGCAAAACGGCCCCGAGCGCATCCTGAAGGGCCCACTACGCTCCAATGTAGCGGTGACGCGCGCGCGCAGGGCACAGCGACACTACGTTAGGAAAACGCGAGCACTCTGTAGTCTGAAGCCAGGCGTGGCCAGCGTCCGGCGGCAACCGGTGCGAAATTCGACATGCTGCATTTCGCGCTCATGCGTTACCCAGACAACACTGCGTCTCCCTCTTTTCGTGACGGAGGAACACCGGAAGCACTGAAACGCGCATGCGTCAAAGCAACGCAGTGCGGCACGCGCGTGCGAGCATATGGCAGAACCGGTGCCTGGCGTGTCAATGCCGGCGTGACCCTACGAAATAAACACCCGTGAGCATGTGCACCGTGTCATGTCGAAATGTATTGGCGCTTTGACTGTTTCCTCCATGACACATATGTCATTTTCTCACATGACACACATGTCATGATTATCACGTTTTCGCCAGCCACATACCTTCGTCATTCATTGACGTCACGTAATACCAAGTTTGGCGTTAGTAACGCTAGCGAAATGGCCGCGAGCGCACCATGGGTGCGGCATGTAGTCAAGTTGTTACATGAAAGGCATGTCGTGATTATCATGTTTGTATGTGTCATTTACCTATGTCGTCCGTTCACGTCGCGTAATACCGAGTTTGGTACATGTGAAGCTATCGAAACGGCCGTGAGCGCATCATGAGCGCAGCATGTAGTCATGTAGTTACATGACATGCATCTCATGTTTGTCACGTTTATACCAGTATCATACTTTCAAAATCCATTCACGCCCCGTAATACCAAATTCAGTGCAAGTGAAGCTAGGGAAACGGCCGCCAGCACATCATGAGTGTAGCATGTAATCATGCTCTTACACGACACGCATCTCATGATTATCAAGTTTGCACCAGTCACATGCCTTCGTCATCCATTCACGTACCGTAATACCAAATTTTGTATATGTGACGCTAGCGAAACAGCTGCGAGTGCATCATGAGCATGGCATGTAGTTATGTTGTTACATGACACGCATGTTATGATTTTCATGTTAGGGTCTGTCGCTTGTGGTCGCCGTCCCATCATGTCATACCATATCTATTCTGGGACATGTCATGTGAACGAAACCACTGCAAGAGCTGCAGGACCATGAAATGTGAATCATGACATTCATGACATACATGTCAAGATTTTCATGTTATGACTAGTCAAATATGTTCTTTATACAGTCATGTTATGCCATACCAAGTTTAGTATCGATACCATTATCAAAACGGCGGCCAGGAGAGCTAAAAGCCGTAGGCGGCTAGATAGATAGATAGATAGATAGATAGATAGATAGATAGATAGATAGATAGATAGATAGATAGATAGATAGATAGATAGATAGATAGATAGACAGACAGACAGACAGACAGACAGACAGACAGACAGACAGACAGACAGACAGACAGACAGATAGATAGATAGATAGATAGATAGATAGATAGATAGATAGATAGATAGGTAGATAGATAGATAGATAGATAGATAGATAGATAGATAGATAGATAGATAGATAGATAGATAGATAGATAGATAGATAGATAGATAGATAGATAGATACGTGCAAAGTCGCCGAAGTTCGCTAAGAAATGCTTCGCATTTAATACTAATGCAATCCACTGAAAACGTGTTCAACCCAAGTAACGCAGAACGACTCAACGTGGTCACAATGCAATGAATGTGAGGCAACGTTAGACTGTCGAATATAACACTGCACCGACAATTATAGTAGTACGTGGCCACAACACAGTGTTTTGAACTTTGTAGCAACATTCAAATAAGCCCGTCGCTCTAGCGTGATAGTTTTAATGTTGCAACAATAATCAAAAAATGACATTGCATCAACATTATATATAGACATCAAGCCCATGTTTAACAGCGCAAGTAGAGTCAAGATTGAGAACATAATTGCTGAAACATACGATAATTTATATTGAAACTTTTTCAACTTCGAGTACTCATTCGAATAACGGCTGACAGTGGCTAGTTAGGATGGTTGAGTAAGCAATGGAAGAAGCATGAACAATACAGACAACAATTCAGCCTATGTTCTTCACACACTAATCCTTCTATGAATCTGATGTCATAATACAGCTGCACCCTGTGTTTTTATTTATTTGTTTGTTGGACAATACATGATTGCCGTAAAGAGGAGACGAAAAACATCAGGACTCGCCTGACTTGGCCTCTATAGCTCCACACTATACTTTCTTCACACAGAGTAACAGCCTTGGCAAAAAAACCACAACACAAGAACACAATTACAAAGAGGAGAACATTGCGTTGCACGGTCATGTCTGTAGCTAGATACACTAAACACAGGGAATTCAAATGTGAGAAAGAGATAAGCAAGGGCAAGCCTTTTAGGACCCCCGCTAAAGAGGTTCAGACTTCGAATTTTCAGGTTACAAAATGCCTGCTGTAGGCAGGCTTCATCTCAACATGTATGCATGTAGACTTGAAGAATACAAATTTTCTGTACATTTTAGCTATGACTGTGTGGTTGTAAAAATAGCATGGGTACCATTACATTATGAAGCGAGCAAGCAGTGGTGCGATCAAACTGTTTGAATTATGATACATCACCACAATTATGTTTTAAGAGTGGTTGCAGATTAAACACATAAAAAACGGATCTACTAAAACGGGACGTATACATGCTTGCATGATGCAAGCCAAGAGCCACAACAAACCATACAATTGGCAAGAATTTGGAAGTGGAACCAATAGGAACCATGAAGCTAGAAAAACTGCTGTTTCACGGAGCCCTCAATTTTGGGGAGCATAAAAAGCAATGTAATGATTTCAGCAAAAGATACAAACGCGAAACTCTGGCCGGATATAGTAATAAAGCAAAATCACGGTTGAGTGAGAGAGAAAGAGAGAGAGAGGTGGTTTGAATAAAGACAGGGAGGTTCACCGGAAAGCAAGTATCTGGTTTGCTACCCTGAACTGAGGAAGGGGGATGGGAGACAGAAAAAAAAGAAAGCAGAATGAGGGAGAAAAAGAGAGTGGGAGGAAGCGAAAACACACACACACCAGAACATCACAAACGTTCGACGAGGCGGGTCAATCGCCGAATCTCCAGGATGACGCTCGAACTCACAATAAATAAATAAACATGCTAAGCTCTCGTAAAAAAAAAAGCTGCCCATTCTGATTCGAAACTACCTTGACAACTGTTGGCAGTACTCAAATATCTGATAGCATCTGTGACTGATGAAATTGCGATAGTGCAGCTATTTCAGGTGCTCTTCACTTACACCTTTGATGAAATATCGAATCGTCCAGAAAGCTTTTCATGTCTTCTTTAGAACTGTAAGAAAACACCAGCCATAATTAAACAATGTTAAAAAAGTGTGTTAATCTGTCACTGTCGGAGTTATCATTCACGGCACACGCAGCAAACATCAGGCCTGCAGAACACACTGTCTGCAAGCATATATAAACATCAAATTCCGCCGCGATGAAAGGCCACACTCATACACAAGGACGATCACTCACAATACACCCAGAAGACACGAATGTGGAGAAAGCAGGCCTGGTAACACACTGTGTCGTTGGTAAAAAAACCTAAACCACAAGTCACAATATCGTGAAAGGGCACAGTAATCTGCTCGCAATAATACCCGAAGCAAATCTGGGAGACGCCAACAAGGAGATGCCAAGCCTGCACAACACACTATGCAGAACACAAAAAACAACAGACCTCTGCAGTCTCCTTGCCATTTGTCCAAGGCCTGGCTTTAGCTTCCCTTGGACTGTGAGGCTTATGTCAGCTTGAACAAATGTTCCTACCAATTGTGATTCCCTTGCTCGCTTAGGTCGAGTGAGAAGACACACAATTGAGGCGAAACTGCTAATTAGATGCCACTGTTACTTCACATGGCTTCACGCTGCTTTCTATGTAGTAGATGTGTAGTAGCTCCCTGTTTATACAGCTGTCTGGACGACTGATGCATTTGTTCAACTTCAGTGTTTTTATTGTTGGTCACAACGCAAGCGGGTGAGGCACATGTCACAGGGGTGCTCCTTTCTCTTTGGCACGCAACTGTGCACTTCAATGCTATAAGATCTAGCCATTACTGGTCCCACAACAACGCTTTTTTTCCGATGGCTCTCAAGGCGTGAACGGTTGCAGTTTTAATGAAGTCTTATTTCTTCAGTAAAGGCAGCTTCTATGCTTTCCTCTGTAGTAGGTCCAAATTAATTCTATTTTTTTCCTACTAAGTGTGCTAGTGCAGGGTAGGTTTTTAAAGTAGCATGCTTGTTGTCGACAGCGTAGGTATGCAGCCTGTCAGTAGTTAACTGGGCTTCCCTTTCTGCTCCAGCGAGGTGTATATCTGTGATCCAAAATGCATCGGCGCAGCTCATGAACCACTTCCAATGCCTCCTTGACTAAAGGCTTAGCTGCATTTACCACCTTACAACACTCTCAACTATTCAATTAGACTGAAGGTGATTTGAGCGGGAAGTCATGAGCGAGCTTCCACAGCTTGGTGAACTTGGCAAGCTCTGTACATGGAAATTGTGGACTATTTTCGCTAGTTCACACAAATGGTGATTCATACTCGGGGAGGTCTGTTGTCTGATCAACATGTCGCGCTGCTGCTAATTGTTACATTCATGCACTTTTAGTATTGAAGCAGTTGGAGAAGAGCTCAGGTGTTATTTAGATCGCCGCTTTAAGCAGCGAAGAGTGTGCGCTTTGTTGCGTGTCGGCGTTTAATGTGTATCAAGCGTCTTCTGCACAAAAAAAAGGTCATTTCTGGTTGCGCAGTTGTCGCGGTTTGAGGACCGAAGTCTAAACTGTTGTAGGTAAGGGCAACAGATGCGCCGGCTACGGAGAGTCATATACCATGAATATAATTCATGTAGCTTCATATAGCGTCATATAGTCATATAGCGTTTTATAACATGAATATACTTTACTCCCATTAGTCTGTGAGGAGAACGAGTATGATTATATTATGGCTGTCGAAACAACTGCCGTCTGTGATGCGACCCCTATCGAGGTGGTGATGGGCGGCACAACTATTCATTTGGTTTAACCACTTGCAGATGAATGAAAAGTGAATAAATGAATCCAACTTGGTAATAATTTTGTATTGATCTTTTAAAAGAAAACTATGTCTACAATTAACCAATCTTGACACTCGAATGCTAACCACTCAAATGTTCACCATATTCGATTGACGTAATTTTTAAAAATTAGAAGAGTAGAAAAATGTTCTGATATGAACAACTTGGAAGTACTACACTGTCTTCAAAGAAACATACAACTCCACTTAAACATTCGAAAAAGCCTTGTCACTGTTGTTTGTATGTTGTAATTGTATCATAAGGTCTATCAATAATACAGCGTTCCATCTAAACCATGTACTTCCTGCTGCATGTCAGTGATTGCATATATCAAGCATTTAACACAGATTACATACTTCTGCCTGTGATGAACACGGCGGTGTTTTCTTCCTTTCATCTGAACAATGAATCTGCATAGGTCAGAAAGTTTAAGGGGCCATAAACACCACTTCGACTCCAGCGCTTTCACCCCATTTTTTATTAGAGTTTGTGACAGACAATGTGCATGCTAAGTACGGCAGCTGTCTTCTCTTCTTGCAGCCGTTCAGATGGTATGTAGCTCATTTCTACGCCTAAAATACCTTGAATGCCTAAGGTACTTTTTGGCTACAAGCAACTCGTCCGGAGTTGAACCTGCAATATGAAGTCTAAACACTTATTTGAAATTTCTTCAACCACCTTGTGATGAGGTGATACACACAAAGCGTTCTGCGAGGCCATGTGCATGGCAACCCTTTTTGCCCATTTTCGTGCCCCAACAAGAAAGGCAGCAGTGACTTCCATGGACGAGACCTATACAACTAACTTGTGCTTCATTTTGTAAAAAAAATGTGTTAAGCGCCGAGATTCAATTGTGAAACGTTCGGTAATCTCGTGTTTGCCACAATATGCTGGAGCTTGTGCTGCAGAACATTCATATTGGGCACGAAAAGCTGCTGGCAGCCCACAGATTCTGCGAAATTAAAGAGTAAAATATAATCCACATAGCAGAACATTGTACAGCACCAAAACATTGCAATCTGTTGTTGTTCCGTCAAATACAGATCAAGTGCAGATTTTTAAGAGTTGATACAGTGCTTGATTCAATACTAATACCCTGCGGTTACAAATACCTAATTATGACCTAGCCAGAAAAGGCATACTCAAGTAACAGCGTGAGAAACACTATTAAACTCCTTCCAGTGACATTCGACACTTGTTAGGGAAGAATAACATTCAAAAATTTCAATAGCATCCTTGACTCATCGCAGTAGATCCTTTGCGCTGGCAGGCTGTTTATATTTGGTCAATCATTGTGTAGATTTTTAATGACTTTTATTAGCCTGTGCTGAAAGAAAATATATTGATATAAGGTTGATGACTTCTACTGCTGTAAAATCTTTCTGCTTTGTGAATGTGAATGATTTTTGGGTGTTTTACTAGGCATAATCAATAGGCTGGAAGTAGATTGTCGTGCCCACTTTGAAGCTTTCTCAGGATGTGCTCTGACCTCTTGAAACATCGTCGCTGCTTCCTAAATGGGGAACGAATAAATTCCTAAACTTAAAGCGGTTTCCCATATTAGTGGTATGAATCTTGTGCTTGGAAGCCATTGCTGCTTTTGTGTCGGAGTGTTCAAAAGTGGTCATAAGGCGGAACGTGCACTTGCCTTTGCAGAATGCTATTTGGCAATAGTTTCATCACAAACAAGGTGGATGATGCATTATCATAGTAAGCATTCCATTTTAAGATTGCGGGTTTCGCTCAAGATGTGTTGTTCTCGGTAGCTGTGAGCTTGCTTAAACTTGTGATGAATTCTAGGTGTGAAGAGGAGTGGCAGGCCATATCGAAAGCCTAAGAAAGGAATAAGGCAACTGTAGTACAATACATGTACAGTATATCTCGCAGAATCATGGGGGTAAGGGAAAAGTGTTGAAGTACAGGCGGTGTACTTTCTTGTCTGTGCAGAAGCTTTTTAATGAAATAAAAATTTTGCAGCTCTCACCACAAGGTGAAGTGTTTAACATGTTTTAAACGCGTCGTGAACACAATCCCTCCAACAAAGAAAAATGAGCCCTAGAAATCTTCTTTTGTTTATTCATGGCGAGGCTGTCATTCCTATAGACCTAATGCTTTTAGGTAGTGTGGGAGGGCTTAATGTGAGCTACACACGCATAACAGATCACATGCTATGGACAGTACCGACAAATGCTCCCAGGCTTACATGCACGGAAACACCCGATAATATCGACAAGAGCACAGCCGCCAATTGAGAAGAGCATCGAATGCATATTTTGAATGTTGCAGGATTTGTCTTTGCCGGTGGAAAGTTGTGCGTTCGTCCACCCTAATGAACATTTTATTGGAATTGCTGTACTATAGTCTTAAGCTACTAATAACGTCTCCTATATTTTGCATGGACTGATTGTCTCTTCTCATTGAAGGAATGTATATACATCTTCACTGCTTTGTAATAAATTCAGTTTGGAGATGGTGCTGCATCTTTGTATCTTTTGTCCCTCCTCTTGCATTTGCTCGGAGCAGCCTTTGCAGGCGAGTTAACTTGTGGAATAGATAATCGGGAACACGCTTGGGGTCTACAAAATATTAGCAAGTAATATCTGCTGAAACACACCTAAAATCAAATTTACATTGCTTGTCATACCATTATATACAGAACACCCCTTTGGTTTTGTCTAAATAACCCACTGCCTTGTCCGTCATAAGTTTGTGTTGGCTTCGACAACCCTTGCAGGTGCTCGTCTAGCAGACTTCTTTAAATGAAGAAGGGGCAGACTTGCATAACAGCACAAAGGTTGATGTCCTTCCTTTGGCTGTGCATTTTTATGGGTCATGCGTATTTACATATCAGATGTAACTATCACGGCACCCAGGAAGCCGTAATTAAAGAAAGTTGTCTGTGCGGTGACCACGTGCATGTGGCTTTGTGTTCATGTACCCAGCTACGTTTGCAAAAAGACCACGTTAGGTCCCACTTCACTTGGCACTCTCTGAAACCAAAGTTGTGTCTGAGCACTGCAAAATCTTTTTCAAGTAACAAACCATTTATCCACAATGAGTGTGTCACTAATTAATAATTGCAACAAAAAAACACTAAACAATTTTTGTGGGAGTGCTCAGGCACTTTGTATGAAAGAAAATGGAGCCCTTAAATGCTCATTTTGTTTAGTGACAACTAGGAGGTCAGTCTCTCAGACAGGAACCTTGCCTAATGATACGCTCTGTGAGCACCATGGCAGTGCGTAAACAGCAGTTTTATTGTTTCTCAGAATCATTGCGTAGGTCGATGGGTTAGGCCCCTTTTTGAAGACAGCGTGTTCCTTGCATTCAGTCCAGGGCAAAGGGTCAGGAAGATGGTAGAGGTGGAGGAGACTGCAAGGTCAACTGACGCCTGTGTAAGCATGCTGTCGTTACACCTTTGAGACAAGGAGCATTCTCTGTTGGTGTGGTTTCGAAATGCGAGCAGTTAGGCTGCATCTTTTTCATTTCACTTATCCTGATATTTTTATTCTGGGGCATGACTTGATGCTTTCAATTTTTTTGCATTGTACAGCTTACCCTTGGTATAACTAGATGGACAAGTGAACAGAAAAAGTTTTGTGCTGCAAGAGTTTCGTTGTTGGAAAATAACACAGTGCTCACTTAAATACACAAACTTACATACTATCGGGGAAAAAAATTGAGGACAGAACATTGAGGGCTTCACTCGCAACTTACTTTAAGATCTATAAAAGTAACAAGGCAGTTATAAAGTGAAAAAATGGGTATCTAAGCCCACAAAGGTGAAACGGGGGCTTAGGCAGGGCTTCCCTCTGTCACCCTTGTTATTAATGATGTACCTACCAGGATCAGAGGCCAAATTAGAGGGAAGTGGCCTGGGCTTCAACCTCTCTTTCGTCAAACAAGAAAAACTCATTAAACAGGCATTACCAGCATTGATGTACGCAGATGATATAGTGCTAATGGCCGACAACAAGGAAGATTTGCAGAGATTGGTGGACATCTGTGGTAATGAGGGATATAGGTTAGATTTCATGTTCAGTAAGGAAAAATCAGCAGTCATGATTTTTAATGACAAGGAAGGTAGTGAGCTTAGAATACAGGAGGTCCCGCTAGAAATAACAGATAAATACAAATATCTGCGCGTATGGATTAGCAATGGGGCTGAGTACCTAAGGGAACACGAAATATACGTGTCGACTGAAGGTAAGAGGAATGCAGCGGTAATGAAAAACAGGGCACTGTGGAATTACAATAGGTATGATGTTGTGAGAGGAATATGTAAAGGGGTCATGGTTCCTGGTCTTACGTTCGGCAATGTGGTCTTGTACATGAGATCAGAAGTTCAAGCAAGGTTACAAATTAAGCAACGTGGAATAGGTAGGCTTGCCTTAGGAGCTCACGCGAATACACCAAATCAGGGAGTACAAGGTGATATGGGATGGACATCATTTGAGTACAGGAAAGCTAGCAGCAAGATAAAATTTGAGAAGCGATTGAGAGAAATGGGGGAGGAGCGTTGGGCTAGGAAGGTATTCAGCTACTTGTACATGACGAATGTCGATACAAAGTGGCGGAAACGAACCAGAAATTTGACTGCTAAATACTTGGAAAACAGCAGGGGGCCAAACCAAAAAAAAATTATCAGTTAAGAAGAAGGTGAAGGAAGCTGAGACCGATATGTGGAGAATTGGCATGATCAACAAGTCCGCACTAGCAATCTATCAAACTTTTAAGCAAGAAATAGCCAGGGAAAGGATATAAGATAATATTCGGGGTAGTTCTCTACTGTTTGAGGCCAGGACGGGAGTATTTTGAACAAAGACATATCAGGCCAAATATGAAGGGGTAGACACAGCATGCAGTGCGTGTGGAGAGGAAGAAGAAACTGCCGAACACTTGATAATGTTCTGTAAAAGGCTTCACCCTGTAGTTCAGCTTGATGGCGCAGAGTTTTTCAAATCACTGGGGTTTAGGGACAGTGAGGGCAAAATAGACATTAAGCGCGTAGAACTAACTAGAAGGAGGTTATCTGATTGGTGGCTAAAGTCAAGGCACGAGTGAAAATTGAACCCTTCAATGAAAAGTACGAATCCTCAAGCTCACTATTTAAGGAAAAATATAAATCTAGTTTCTGGTTCATTAAGTATTACGGCTTGGTGGCACTAGCCACCGCCCGATCTAAAGGGTACAGCTATATCCATTCATCCATCCATCCATTCATCCATCCATCCATCCATCCATCCATCCATCCATCCATCCATCCATCCATCCATCCATCCATCCATCCATTCATCCATCCATCCATCCATCCATTCATCCATCCATCCATTCATCCATCTATCCATCCATCCATCCATCCATCCATCTTAATCTTCAAAAAACCAGCGAAATATATAAGCGTAGCAACTATTGCGCGCTCACTGCCTCACATGCTAGTAAAAAAAAAACTTCTGTAAGATTGACAATAAAAGAAAAACAATGACAAAAAGCCACCTAATTAAAAAAAGATATTAGGAATGAAATTCCCCACCACGTGAAGCAACAGATGTAATACTAACATGCGCATCTACCTTTTTAATGTAGTATGCTTCAATATTTCACGTGCCAAAGTATCATTACTCTTTGCAAGGGCTGATACACTGGAAAATCTGGCCTCACACTTGCAGAAACCACAATGTGCGGGCAAATGTGCCGAAAGTTTATTTTTCACAGAGATTTCTTGCTTCCTAATATTGTCCTTTATGAAAGGACACATTTGCCTGCACATTGTGGTTCCGGCAATTGTGAGCACGGTGGTAAGCACAGACACAAAGCAAAGAGGAGGCACACAGCACGAGCGCTGTGTGCCTCCTCTTTGCTTTGTGTCTGTGTTTACCCCCGCCCTCCCAGATTGCTGAACCATCATGAATGACCAACTAGCCCACCTTTCCATCCTATTGCAATGCATTTCCAGAGTATCCTTCCTAGGAAAAAGTAAGGATATTTTGGCATGTAAAATATAGAAGCGTCCTACTACAAAAAGAAGGAAGATACGCACTTTATACGTTTTTTGTTCTGCGTGGTGGGGAATTTAATTTTTCAGAATATTTCATTTAGTGTCTTTTTTTGTCAACTTTCTTTTGTTGTCAATATAACTGTGCGTTTTCTGACTAGCATGTGAGGCGAAGTCCACGCGCATGCTTGCTACGCTCATATATTTCGCTGACTTTCCGAGAATAAAGTTAGTTGCGAACGACGCTCTTACTGTTCTGTCCTCAATTTTCTTCACCCATGGTTCGCTTTTTTGTAAATTTGTAAGCATGTACCAACAATCCCAACAAAAAACTTATTAAGGGGCTGGTCCCAATCCGGCTGCACCCGCTCTGCAATTTAGTCAATGTTTTCTGACGTTCTGCGTTCAGCCAATTGATGTGAATTAGATTGCATTAAAAAGCTTACATTCTTTACTTTTTATTTACAGATAGTCTTGTCACCTAGTCTGATGTGGTTTGGCAGTGTGTTTGTTTAGCAGTGTGTGTTCAACGTGACACCTGTTAAAGGGTAGTATAACATTGGACTTTTTTAGAGAGACTAGCTTGGGCATGCGAAGGGATGGCGACATGATGCGCATCACGTTTTTTCTTTCTTGGGAGAAAAGGGGGGTCAGAAGGCCGAGCAGCGTCTATGAACGTTGCCCAGGGTGGCGACTGGTGCTAACTGAGAGGTATCTTGAATCTTCTGCAAATCATTCCTGAAAAATACGAAGCCCCCAAGATTTTTTTTTACCGGTGCGTGGCAGATAACTTCAGAGGCCACAGACCACCCGTTTCGATTTCGGTGACCTTCATGGAGGCACTTTTCAGACGTGAAAAGAGCCCAGTGACAAATTTGTGGATAACTTGTCGGCAAGTTTGTGGAAAACAAACTTGCCTTGCACAGTAACTATATTGTAAACTGGGAAATAATGAGCCATATTTCCCTGAGTGCAGAAAAAAAATGCGGATGGCTGCGTGAGGTCTACAGCGTTCCCGGCCACGCGCAGCAAAACACAAGTGTCCCGACGTCTTCTGAAGTTTGGAAACATTATTTTCAAAACGCCAACTTCTTGATGAAAATGTGTTAGCGTAATACGCTCACATAATGGCAACACATGTGTTGCGAATGACCATTGTGTCCTCGAAAGTTATTGATGTGACACCATTTTTTGTTGTAGTGGGCAGTGACTGGTCTAGCAGAGAGGTAGCAGGAATAAAGCTTGAAGAGCACAAAATAAACAAGATGTTCACCATTAACCTCTAGCAAACTAAGCTTTGGCAAAAAGTCTGTTTGCTCATGTAGGTGATGTTATATTTTACTTTCTAGGCACCTGGCCTTTACTGACCAAAGCAAGACATAACTCATTTACTCTCAGCATCGGCCGCAATAGACATCTAGGAAATTAGAAGTTCACAACAAACGTAAACGCACTCAAACGTGTCGCTCTGATGAACCTTTTCAAGCGCTCACTGGGTGCAGCCACACATGTGTGAGCCGCTTATTGTCCTGCCCCCCCAAATGAAAATTGCCATACCTGGTCTGGTTTGCAGCTTCCACTCGCTAAACCAAGGGTCCCAATCAGCTGGCGTGCTGTGCAGACACTAAAGATGGAAGAAGCACAAAAGGGACAGGAGGGGAGAGGGGCAATTACAAGTTTGAAACAAAATCTTTGCAACATTGAAAAAAAAAAGCTGTGCGTGGTGAGTGTTTGCGATAGCCATCTCACATGTTATTGCTATGAGTACTCACATCGGTGAGCCCTCATGAAGCGATCGTTTCGTGTTATCATTTCGTATACCATACCACTGTGCTGTTGTTCTAAAGCTTTAATGCAAATATATGTTGTATCATGTGCACAAACTGATCAGATTCTGACAGGTGCGCCATCACATTCGTGAAAAGCCGGTAAGTGTGCAGGTGGTGTGCAAACTTTTTGTCCCGATAAGACCCTCAAGATCCCATATGCATTTGTCTTAGAGGATTTTAACGCCGAAGCAGCCATCTTTTTCTGCTTCTTTGTCGACTGTATTTTTTCGGCAAAAGCTCTCTGCACCTCATGCGGTTTGTCAGTTTCTCAGACATCTGCCCAACTTAAACCAAGTGGCGATGTCATGTAATGACGTCATGATTCCAAAATTTTGGTGATCTATGATGTCAACAAACGATTTTGTTTAGCGCTCATGTAGACAGCGACAGACATTTTCGCGCTTAATAAGGCTTTTAAACTTTCTTGACATTGTGTACTGCGTTGTTCATTTTGTAAGAGCGCGCAAATATAAAGAACTTTTCACACTGAATTGAATACTGCCAAAGGCGTAACAAATTGAATGCCTGCTTTTTGGATTATAAATCCAAGTGAATATGATATTATTAGATTCGTTGTTCAAAGTTCAACGGGTGCAATTTGCATCTGTCTTACAAATTAGTTTTGGTGCGAGGGGAACTCATTCTATACCTGAAAGAATTGACTCTCATATGTTTCACTAAATTTGAGTACTGTATTCATGTATGTAAGTGTGAGACCACCCTCAAAGTAATAATGTCGCACTGCTTGATCTCATGTTTTCCTCTGCCTGCTCACAACGCTTGCTCCACGTCGTGACCGATGTCACCCCGATCTCCAATCAAATTCTTGAAAATTTCAGGTAGCTATGTAACAACTAAAAAAAAAGTGGCAACCCATACATCTCTTTAGCAATGCACGAGGCTTGTAATGTTTTGACTGGGAAATCCCTTGCGTCATTCATGCCCATGAAGTCACTATTTTTGGGCTGACTGTAAGGCATAGAAAAGGGGCTCTGTGTAATGAAGGCCAGGAAGAAGTAGGAGAAGGCTTTTCAGGTAGCTTTTGTATGTAGCGACATAAGTATCAAGTGGACCGTGCGCAACACACGCAGTATATGTACAGAGGGGTTCACTGTTAAAGGGAACACCAGAGCATGTGTCCTCTGCTCTTGTGCTTTTTATAAACTGCCACATGTAATGGCCACGCGATCAAGCGGAGAGAGTGGCATTTAACGTCCCCGGAAATGGGCTTGCTAATTTCGCCAGCCATCGCTCGTGCCTCTCAATCAACTACATTCTCACTGTAGGGTTCCTAGAACGATTATGAATAGCACTGGCAGTGAACAATGCTACCGGCTGGAGAGTAAAGCCCCGAAAGTTGGGCCATCTTAGTAACTTTGTGGAAGAGGGAGTGCATGATGTAAAGCAGAGGTGGAGAAAGGGAAGTAGCAATACAGGAAAGCGTGCATCTCACATATGCCGCAGGAACGTCTGACATCATACCAATCAATGTACTGCCTCCCAAAGACTGATGTGCAGCTGCATCGTGTTAGAAATGTTTCAAGAATGCAGGCAGACATTCAGAAACACTGAAAGTAAATGGTTTACCGGAACAGAAGCTGCTCTCAAGTAGAATTTCGATGCTTTTGTCTTTTTCCCTGTTTTTGTTCAGTATGCTTCAAGTTCAGACGGAGGCATTACGGAGTGGTGCATATTAGAGTAATTTCAGTGTTAGAGAGACGTGATGTTGTAAACGAAATGTTGTAAAATGTAGGTATTCTGTTGCTTTGCACAAGGCAAAATGTTGTTAACAGAAGCTATAACAGTATAATGAAGATTAGGCATGGTACCTGAGTTAGCCATTTTTTGTTGTGAATTTTCAGCTTAACATGATACTCAAGAGAATGCCTTTGCGAAGCCACTGATACAGCGTCTTTATGGAGAGGAAGTGCATAAATGTTTGAATCTTATATGGCTTACTGTATAAAAAAAAACTAAGATTGTCCTATTTAAATAAATGGGAAATTTCACCTAAGGTAATTGCATGAAATTGTGTTAGGTTTGTTTTGATGCTTTAAATTTAGGATGTCGAATCTGGAAGAGTGAGTAGAGCTCAATTAGCTAACTACCAACCGAAAATCTGGTGTTCAACTGTTGCACGCTTTGAATAACACAGGTGGTGTAGCCAATTAGAAGAGACGCATAGCTAACAATTAGTGAAAAAAACAGTTCACTGATAATAGCACAATTATGGGATGGTAGATTACCAGTAGTCAACACATGGCACGAATGCTGAGTGGCAATGTTTATTTTCCCTTCGGGAGTGAAATATGTAGGCAAAATTAGAAAGCATGTGTATAAACATTTTTTTTTCAAATAAAACATTTTTTCTGGAAATAATTGAACATATGCCGAATTACCATGAAAATGAAATTCTGCTCCTGAGAGATGATAATATGTACTCTTACTTCGCACGACAAAATAGTAACAAAAACTACACTAACATTTCGCCTCCTATGTGACTGGCATCTTCAGTATGCACTGGCACCAAGTGAGCAGAGGTTACCGAACTCACGGCTTGTCTCATATGTTTTTACACATATGGTCGGGGCCATGGTTGTTGTTGCACGCTAAATAGTCGCGACGGTTGAACCACGGTTCGAGAAGATTTCTCTTCTGTCACCTTTGTTACCGAGTTAGCGTTGTCGCATTATGTAAGTCGAAGGCTTGTTCCATTTTGCGGCAGTGTTTGACGAGTTCTGTTTTAAAATGCGTAGCTTTTGTGATTTCTTTTTTGTGCTTCTTGAGCATCGTTGACCGCTTCCTGCCTGTTTTGCAGAGATCAGTTGTGTCGCAGTCACCGCACGGTACGTTGTAAACGACTCTGCTTTGAATGTTCGCAGTTGTGGTCTTTTGGCTTGGGAACATGTTTCCCAAGGTACAACAAGGCTTGAAAATTACTTTATTGCCCAGTGGACGAAACACTTTCCAAAGAGAGTCTGACAAACACTCAATGTAAAATATAAAAACAATGGTTGTTGTGTTTTCTCGCGGCACACTACTTGTTCCCTTTTGCATGTGTTCCTAGGTGTCGTTGATAAACATTCTTAAATAATGGCTTTGTTCCAATGCACGAACCACAGTTTTCATCTCTTATGACTGTAAATGCTGATAAGAACAAACAGTGATGTGTGCAACACCACATGCATCAGTAGAAGAGGCAGAAAGAGACCAACAAAGCTCAACCAGTACAAAGGGGGCATAGCAAAAGCCACGCATGCCACGCATTCCAAGACAGAACTCATCGAGCACTGCTGCACAACGGGGCATGCCTTTGACTTCAGATGACGCTGGCTTGGGAACAAAAGTGGTTGAAGAGAAAGCTTTCGAGTCGTGATTCATTCATTTTATTACGTTAGCGTGCAACAACTGCGGCCACATACTTCATGTGTCGAGACATACAAGACAAGCAGTAAACTGCGTGATCTCCGCGCATTTGGTGCCAGAGCGTACTGAGGATGCCAGCCGGACAGTTGTCAAAACGTCTATGTAGTTTTTGTTACCATTTGTTGTGTTAAGTCTGAGTCCATATTTTATTCATGAACTCACCAATATTTTGGAGCATCTTTGCATCTGCTCGTTAGTTATAACTCCGCTTCATACTCTGGTGTATCAAAACATTATGCTGATAAGTTGCTTTTGGTGTCATGGTAATAAGGGCTGCAGCGCGAGCACGAAGGTGCTAGAAGAAACAGACGAAAGGCGAAGCACGGAAAGCAAAGAGCACAACAGGAGCGCTGACTATTACTGAACTTGATTTTTCGCAGCACACATAATAATATATACGACAGGCAACCTTTTAACAACAAACGTGAGCAATGTGACATAATCTGAGGAATGGTCTGATAAATAGAAGGTACAATGATAAAATGGCTAACCCTTATCTAAAAGCACGAACTCTTTGTCGTGCAAGGCCACCGAAGGTTGGCTCACGCATCCGTCACCATGTTTTCTAATAAAATACGCTTAAGCTATTTCACGAGTTAACTTGACCCTGTGGCGTGCCAGCACACTCACGCCCGGAAATCGAGGCTGGCACCCGCAGCTTTTGCAGTGCAAAACAAATCTAAACTTATTCCTTTGCATATATCATTCATATGTTCTCCTAAACTTTTAATAATGCACCGCCCAGTTTGGCCTATATAACAACGACAGCACGTTAAAGGAAGCATGTAAACAACACCAACTGCGCAATTTACAAATTTATTTATGTGTTTTACGGCGCATGTCCAACTTTTTTTGGTGATTCCACTAAGTCGCTCATCCGTAATTCTGCAAATCTGGCTTACTTTGCACGGGGCTGATAAAACTACGTCCACACCATATCTCGAGCCTACCTTCTTCAAACCTTGAGATATATTGTGGAAGTATGGGATGACTGCAACTCTTTTTCGCTCTTTATTTCTTCCTGCTTTTTCTTGTTTTTGTTTGATTTTTTGCAACAAATCTTCGCACACTAAAGAAATTACAGATTTTGGAAATCCCGCTTACTAAAATCTGTTAATTTGCATTGTTACACTATCAGTCATCTTGTGTAGGCATGACTTAGATAAGCCACCACTTACAGCCGACGAAGCAATAGCTCTCTTGACCAGTTTTGTGTGGCAGGAGGCATAGTTTAACAAGGGTTTAACACTTCGCGGTTGGTATTCCCAGCATACGTGATTTGGAAACAATGTAATATTAATATCTAAGTACCTCAGTGAACCCTGTTGAGAAACTTCGCAAGTGAAGTCTAGCCCACCTCCATGCGTTTAAAAAGCACTCAATACAAGTTCAGCCGGGTTTTTCCTGTTACTTACGGAAGACAGCAGAAAAATTAAATAGTCGTCCACATATCTGAAAGCGGTTTGCACCAAATCCTCAAGTTTTTCACTGAGGATGGTGTCAATCTTGGCAAGAAAAATGTCACTCAGAACCAGGGCAACCCTTGACCCAATGCAAACTCCCTTACGTTGTCTGTAAAGAGACCTTCCACACGAAACAAAAGTGGAGTTCAAGTAGAAAAGCAAAAGTTACAAGAAAAAAATAACACTGATGCCACTATCATTAATGAACAAATCTTCATGGTTATCCTTGTTTATACAATCTCTGACATAATTTAACAATGTGCTCTGAGGAATGGAGTAATACAAATCTACAACATCGATACTTAAAACAGGACACCCAATTGGATTATGATCCTTGAGGTATCTGACAACTTCTTGCGAATTACGGACGCGGTAGTGGTCATTCAAAACTAAACTAGATAGATGTTTCTGCAAATAACTTCCCAAAAGCTTCTGTATATATTATCATGTGTGCTGCGAATAATAAAATTCAGTTGGTAGTCAGCGCTAGTGTTGTCCTCTTTGCTTTCCGTGCCTCGCCTTTCGTCTGTTTCTTCTAGCACCTTCGTGCTTGCGCTGCAGCCCTTATTACCATGAATTCAAACCAACTAGCCCAAATATCCATTCTTATTTTGGTGTTTTAGCTTAAACTTTTTATTTTGTTTTAGATACCTATGCATGTGCCGGAAGAAGAAAATGAAAAGCTGAATTTAATTTTTGCCACCAATGCAGCCGATGAGGAGTGACAGATAGGGATACTTCACTGCAAATGCCATCTGTTTGGTAAACACCGTAATATATGGCAATTTTAAACTACTAACACTTTTTTGTGCATCCTTTATTTTATTTCAACGAACGTTTACACCCTAAAATAACCAAGTAGACCTAATATGTTTAAGCTGAAGAACAGAAATAAGACCATAAGTAAGCTTGAAATGCTGATTGCTTTGCCATCACTAATGAGTAAGGAAGCAATGAATAAGCTAAAATTGAACTTCACAAATATCATGTCTGCACTATTTAATATTTCTCACCGCTGTATGTTTTCCTTGCTCGATCGTTGCATAGCTTTCTGTCAGTCGTTACACAGCTTTCATAGGATCGATCGTTTAGAAACACTATGAAATATATATATATATATATATATATATATATATATATATATATATATATATATATATATATATATATATATATATATATATTCTATTAATTGAGTCTAGCTCAATAGATTTTCCTAAATTTTTTGTATCGAACTCCAGGGTCAGCTTAGACTCGAGGATATTGAAAAATGCGTCATTTTTCATTGGAAAAAATTGGCAGATCCCACGTACAGTGGGAATCAATGATATGTGAATCACGAATGAGGAAGGTTGATATGTCGATCTAAAATCAGCACAATGTTACAGCGTGCAGGTAAATGATGCCGTACATCACACACATGTCACGATTATCATGTTTGGATGTGTCGCTTATTTACGTCATCTACTCACGTCACGTGATACAAAGCTTAGTATATGTGAAGCTAGCGAAACGGTCGCGATCACGCTATCAGCATGGTATGTTGTCATTTTCTTAAATGACACGCTTGTTAGCATTACTATGTTTGCACCAGTCAAATACTTTTGTCCTCTATTGACGTCACGCAACACCAAATTCGGTATATGTGGAGTTGGCAAAACGGAAGCGCGTGCATCATGAAGAGCTCAACTGAATCCAATGCAGCGTTGACGCGGGCGCTCGCTGGGCACAGCGACGCTACGTTAGCAAAACGTGAACACTCTATAGTCTGACGCCAGGCGTGACCGGCACGACCAGAGTCCGTTGGCTCGGCCCGACGGCAACCGCCGCGAAATGCGACATGCTGCATTTCACGCCGATGCATTACCCAGACAGCACTGCGTTTGCCTCTTTTTGTGACGGAGGGACACTGGACTCGCTGAAACGCGCATGCGTCAAAGCAACGCAGCGCGGCGCGCATGCAATCATATGGCAGGACTGGTGCCTGGCGTAGCAACGTCGACGTGACGCGACGAAACAAACGCCGGCGTGCACGCGCACCGGGTCACGTCGAAATGTATTGGCGCCATAACTGTGACATGTAGTCATGTTCTCACAAGACATGCACCTCATAATTATGATTTTTGCACCAGTCACATACCTTCGTCAATCATTGACGTCACGTAATCCCAAATTTGGCATATATGAAACTAGCGAAACGGCAGTGAGTGCATCATGAGTGTGGCATGTAGTCATCTTTTTACATAACACGCACGTCGTGATTATTATGTTTGGATGTGTCATTTACCCTTATCGTCCATTCGTGCCACGTAATACCGAATTTGGTACATGTGTAGCTAGCGAAACGGCCACTAGCATATCATTAGCGTAGCATGTAATCATGTTGGTACATGACACGCATCTCATGATTATCATGTTTGCACCAGTCGCATACCTTCGACGTCCATTCGCGTACCGTAATACCAAATTTGATATAAGTGACGCTAGTGAAACGGCCGCCAGCGGATCATGAACGCGGCAAGTGGTCATGTTACATGACAAGCATGTCACGATGTTCTTGTAAGGGTCTGTCGCTTGTATTTGACATGCAATTATGTCATACCATACCAATTTTGCAACATGTCATGTGAACTAAACCACCGCAAAAGCAGCAATACAATGAAATATAAATTATGACATTCATGACATACATGTCAAGATTTTCATGTTATGACTAGTCACTTATGCTCGTCTCACAGTCATGTTATGCCACACCAAGTTTGGTATGGATACTATTATGGACTACGACTTTTGGCCAGGAGAGCCAAAAGTCGTAGTCAGCTAGATAGATAGATAGATATATAGATAGATAGATAGATAGGTAAATAAATAGACAGACAGACAGACAGAGAGACAGACAGATAGATAGATAGATAGATAGATAGATAGATAGATAGATAGATAGATAGATAGATAGATAGATAGATAGATAGATAGATAAAATGTTCACAAGCTTGCCGGGGTGTACGAACCATCAATTCGAGATGGGCTAAGTTTATTATATAATTGTCATCATTAGGTTAGAAACCGCACTAAAAGGACAAATAATTGTAACACTTGACCATATAAAATAATCCTCGTAAAGTACTATCAGCGCCATTATTATTGATGTTTGTCAAACCTAACATAGTGTTCCACTGGAGGAACAAACTCAGGCTACCGCAGCAAAACTGAAACTTTTCGCAGATATCAGTAGTGACGTGGCTGGTTTATACCAAATTGCTGATAGAAGATATGGATCTTAAACTGTGGTTCATGTGCTACTGTTTGCCTCAAACAATTAAAAATTCAGACTTTCATTCCGTTGACTGTACTTGTCTTAAAATGCGTCACAAGGAAATAATATTTTGTTGCGTAATCTTTTTAAAGATGTTAGCCTTTCTTGGGGACCTTTGACGCAAAAATTTTGGTCTGTCTGTCTCAATGTCTGTTTATACAATTGTCGGTTTGCCCACCCTTAACGGCACCAAACAGACCAAGCAATACTCAAAACGGCCGACCCCATCCACAGTGCCCACCAATATGCTCAAGGTTCAGAGTCCATACTTGTGCGATTGTCAATTGAAAAGCAATTATTGCTCATTTATGAGGCACCATAAGAACACGTCAATATTACTTATGTGTATTTTTTACTAGAGAAGGCATACATAAGTAATTTTTAAAAATTGTGGCTATTATAACGCTGCGCTGATCGTGCATCGCTTGCACGAAACGGCAATTCTATCCAATTTGTTCAGTAAGACCACACGGTGGTGGCACCTACTGGTCGCCTTGCGTTCTACACCTCATCACCTCAGAGACGGGCGCGCATGGCGCGCGCCCCAAATTCCAGGTTAACTGCCAAATAGCACTTATATCTCACGTGTGACGTGATTTAATGTGCTCCTTCGCGTCCGCGTCACGCTCGAGGCACTCTAACGCAGCGCCTCCAGAATACCAATCACCAATTTTTTTTTTGGCGCAAAACATCACACAAACGTTTTGTTCGCTCTCTCCAGACGCAAGAATATCGTCTTTCGACGACATTTGCGGTGTAACATGCAGATACGGGGCCAAGTTTTTTTACAAAGCCAAACCATAGCGCTTAATTTTATACAGAGCCGAGAGTTCAATGGAATCTTCTTGGGTCATGCAAAAGATTTGTAGAAAAAAAAAAGTCACGAGCCCCTGGTGGAACGCGCAGCACTGTCACAGCAAAAACCTAAATGGCGACGTTTAGGAGTCTTTTCTTTAGTTAGCTGTTGCCTTTTTGTTGGTACCGACGACGTAACAAATAATCAATTTTGTATAGTAGTAGGTTCACTACGCTGTCGTTTCTCATTTGTCGGAGAAGTGTGGTATCTGCTACACACTTGCTAGAAATTTTGTGCAATTTTAAATGGCAAACTTTGGCAACATTTAGCGTATCTATCTATCTATCTATCTATCTATCTATCTATCTATCTATCTATCTATCTATCTATCTATCTATCTAGCCACCTACGACTCTTAGCTCTCCTGGTCATTTCAATAATGGTATCAATACCAAAACTGGTATGGCATAACATTGCCGGCGGGCGAGCAGAAGGAAAAAGTCACTGCTTGAGAATCATGATAATCAGGGCATGAATGCCATCATTTAAAATTCATAGCCTTGCTGTTCTTGCGGTGGTTTTGTTCACATGACATGCTGCTAAAATTGTATAATATGACATGACTGCATTGCTTACACAAGCGACAAAACCAAACAACAAAATCATAACATGCGTCTCATGTAACCGCATGACTACATGCCACACTCATGATGTGCTTGCCACCGTTTTAGTTCGCATATAACAAATTTGGTATTACAAGACTTGAATGAACGACGAAAGTATGAGACTGATGCAAACAAGGTAATCATGAGATGCGTGAGCTCATGGCCGTTTAGTAAGCTTCACTTACACAAAATTCAGTATTTTGCAACGTGAACAGGTGATGAAGGCATGGGACAGAGGCAAACATGATAATCATGAGGTGCATGTAGTGTAACAACATGACTACATGCTACGCTCATGATGTACTCACGGCCGTTTCACTAGCTGCACATATACCAAATTTGGTGTTACGTGACGTCGATGGATGACGAAGGTATATGACAGGTGTAAACACGATAATTATGACAAGCGTGTCATGTAATCTCATGACTACCTACAACGCTCATGATGTGCTCGTGTTGGGCGCTCTAGCTCCACATATAGCGAATTCGGTATCAATGACGCGAACAGACGACGAAGGTAAATGACACGTCCAAACATGATAATCTTGATATGCGTGCCATGTGAAGCATGAGTACATGCTACCCTCATAGCGTACCCACGGGCGTTTTATTGGTTTTACATATATCGAATTACATACTACTTGGCGTGAAAGAACGATGAATATAAATTACTGATCCAAGCATGATAATCATGATGTGCCTCTCGTGTAAAACATCGCCTCATGCTACGCTCTTAGCGCGCTCGTTGCCGTTTTGCTAGCCCAAAGCTACCGAATTTGGTAATACGTAACATGAATGGAGGACGAGGTTAAATGACACATCTGAACATGATAATCATGTCATTCGTGTCATATAAAACTTGACTACATGCTATACACTCATAGCACGCTCGCTGCTGTTTTGCTAGCTCGGCATATACCAAATTTAGCTTCAGGTGACGTGAATAGTTGAAGATAAATGACACGTTCAAGCGAGATAATGATGACGTGGAAATCATATACGACATAATTTACCTCCACCTGGCAACGTTCTTCTTATTTTAAAGCAACATATGCACATTCCTTATTCGTGCTTCGCATATCATCGAATTTCGCTGTACGTGGGATCTGCCAATCTTTTATGCAGTGGCTGACGAGGATGAAAAGTTATGCCTGTGGTGGGTATGCGTCGCAGTTAACAGGTGATTACGTACAATTTTTTAAGAAAATAATTTTAGAAATATTTATTGAGGGCAACAGGGAACTTCAAAGCAAAAGCTCTAATATGACCAAACGGGACGATACTCGTCAATACAAAACAAAAATTGTAATGATAAAACTTGCCGTACACGAATAACTCTTCATTTGCTTTTCATTCAGTTATAAAAGTGATTTTATTTGGTACCACAAGGAGCAAATCTTGTATCATTGTGAACGAAAATGAGAATTTCGTAAATTTTGTACCTTTTTGCGTAAAGTTTATTTGCTTGAATAGTATAAAATAATTATTCTGTAAAACATATCTTCTACGGAGTAGGTTAGGTGTTCAATGCTCAAATATTCATACAGAAAGAAGCATTGGCACAGAAAAAATGCAAATATAACACATTTTGGCTAAACTCTTAATTCTTTATTCTTTATTCAAAGTATTCCTGCAGCGCCCGAAGGCGTTATAGCAGGGGGGTTACAGATTCGAAGAAAACAAATTTTCGTTTACAGCAGACACTTGTACACTTGTGAGCCCATTCCACTCATGTATTGTTCTGACAAAAAAAAAAATTTGCAAAAGTTCCAGTCCTGGGATGGTATTCCCTCAGTTTAAAAGGATGATCAATTTGATTCGACAAAAAATACGGCGTCTGTAAATACATATCCTTATTGATTCCAGTTTTAATATTAAATATTGGATATAACAGTTTTAATCGCAATTTTTTTCTACGCGATGAAAACAGCTCCCAATTCAATTCTTGTTTCATAGCGGTAGAGCTTTCCCGCCATTGATACCGTCCCAGGACGAACCTTGCCACCTTGTTCTTTATTTTTTCTATCTTATCACTAAGATATACCTGCGCCGGATCCCACACAGCGCAGGTGTACTCTAAGACTGGTCGTACACACGTTAAATATGCACATTCTTTAAGTCGCTGATGCGAACATCGTAAGTTACGCTGAATAAAATTTAACACCCTCGCAGCTTTTGCGACAACATAATCAACATGTACATTCCATGAACAGTCAGAAGAAGAGAACACACCCAGGTATTTGTAAGTTGTCTTCGTGGTAACTGGCACACCATTTATACAATATCTAAATTCGATTTTCTTTGTCTTCTTTGAAAAACAAAGGTTAACGCACCTATTAAAATTTAAAGACATTTTCCCCGTTGTACACCAGTCATGAATACGCACCAAGTCATTTTGAAGTTGGGAGGCATCCTGCTCACCCTTAATTTTCCGGTAGACTATGCAGTCATCGGCAAAAAGCCGGATAGACGATGAGATACCAACTGAACTCTTAGAGACATGTGTGGAAGAAATTGCGTAATTATTACTCAGCTTCAATCACTTTATACCAGCGCCTTTATCTTATGCGTAGAAAACGTTGGGTATAGAAAAAAGGAGCAGTACCTTTAAAAGCATTTATGTTCTGAAACTACACAAACATGACACGACACACACAGTTCCCGCGCTCAACATGAATCACCACACAGTATGCACGTTTTACTGTCGTTGCATTTGATTTTCCTGGAATTGACCCCGATGAGTGGGCTGCTATCTTTGCGAGCCCATTACTCATCGCTTGTCTTTTTGCCGCCAATGAACATCGTCACGTTCAAACGAATTTATTTTTCGGTGTGAACATGGACTGTAGGATTAGAGGGATTCAACTTGAAAGTATAATTAATGAAGCTTACTCCTACGTCAACAGTAATTGTTCTCGTTATACAGCCGCAGTTGACGTCATCAGATATTCAGTAAATTTCATAATTTCTCAGTCGCATGAACGCTTCGAATCGCAAGCGATTCCAATCATCGCTGATTTCTATGAAGAGTGCCCGGCGTGACACAAACGCAGAAATAGGTGTTTTATTCTGAGGTTGTGTGCTTCGACGAAAACACTTATATGTTCGTGGTTTGACCGGAGGTAGGTTTCCAGTTTCAGTAGAAAACTTAATTGCACAACTTAACTCTGAATCGGTCAACTCTTCTCCTGCACGCAAACGATGTGGGGCTTTGAAGACAAAGACAGGGAAAAGACAGGAGTGTGCTCTCAATTTCCTGTCCGCGTCTTCAAAGCGCATCCACATCGTCGACCTTCAGCACCAAGTGGCCCGGTTAAGTTCACTGACAAGCTTCTCTTGGAATGTATGCATTTGATGTTTGTACAGATGCAGCGACTGTTAGAGGTGACACAGAGCAATCGGTTGCCTTATTGAAACGCCAAGATGGGTGTTTCACGTGGCGTTTATCGGCCACGCGAGTCACGTTACCTGCAGCAATAGTCGCGCCTGTACCTCCTGATTGGTACGTCGAGCCCCTTCATGTAGCCGCTAGACGTTGCTCTATACACATCCTGGTGAATGCGCCAGAAATACAAGAGCAGCAAACTCACACACAGCGCGAAAATACCGCCTGGACCATTGAAGAAGAATTCCCAGAAGTGCCGCACCGAATGTTTCTTCGGTGCCAGTTTGTTCAAAAAGACCGAAGCCTAATAGCTAATGAAAATTGCGACTGCGGTGTGCAGGGTGACATATGGTAGAAAACGAACTGTGGAAATCGGCATCTTCTTTCCAAGTGATTTTTTTATTATGGTTAAAATAAATTTAATGATTGCTGAAGCTTCAGAATTGTGACTAATTGGGTTGCTTTTTGTGTTCAGCGGCAGCAACCACGAAAATTGGGAAAAGTAAGACGCGATATTGCGACGAGAAGACGGGATCATAAGAGTTGACAAAAGTCGCCACACTTAGAGATAGGCACACGCAATATAAAGGCTCACAAGAAATTAACAAATGGAAACACACTGAAGGGGGAAATGTATTTTTTGTTATGAATCAAAAAACTGAAAGCAAAATGTAGCTTCGTATTATGCAACTTCGTAACAAACTTGCAGCACACCAAATTGTGATGCTTAATAAAATGGAATGAAAAACCTAGTCAGTTTAGCCTGCTTCGAGTGGGCACCACTCACCATTCTTTCTTTCCACCTCCATTTGCCTAAAGTCAACAAGTGTATATAGGAGCAGGTGCCTCGTTGACAAAGAAAATGAAGCCTATGATTTTCAAATCACGGATGGTTAGGTGACAGTCTATTGCAGCGTATTCATTCGCCGAGGGTGATAGTACGCTGAAGTTGAGAGGCGGAAGAGGCGATCCGGCAGCCTGGAAATAAAGAACACACCCAGAATGATTACTTAGATTTAAAACAACTCTTGGTGGAACACAACGCAACTATACACACATTTGGGAAGACCACTTCACTTCAAGTAATTTATAAAAGAATAAAAGTTCTCGCGCAAAAAATGAGGGCGTTAACTTGGTTTTGTAGAGGCGCAGGATATGCGCACGAATGAAATTCCTTCGTTTCAGAAAAATCTCCTGCTAAATTGAGCCTAGCTTTGCGCCTGTAATAATAGGCACCCACGCGTATTTTCAGGCAGCCAGGGGCACGCAGTTAGCGGTTATTCATGGCATGTCCTAGAAACGTAATGCATCCTAAATACTCGGGTAAACACATGCGAGTGCGAGCACACGAACGACGTGAAGCACGCATGGACGCGGATACCATAACACCGGGCATGTAATATGCTACAATTGCGCCACATAACGCCCAGTGTGCACATGCACCTAATGGATATTTTTTCTAACGCCATACGTCATCGCACATGTCCGCCAATCACCGGTACAGGAAACAGAAACGGTTCTTGAAGTATGGAGAGCTGGGCTTGTTGGTTGTACGTGACTAGAAAGCAATGCGAAAAGAACTCAGGGCACATAGGATGGAAGCGCACACAGTGCTGATTCTCTACAGTCTTTACTGCGAAAACAATGCACCGTATACAAGTACAGATGATAACCACCCTTTTCATAGCACGTAACAGGGCATAGCACAGGTAAGCTGGCCACAGCACTACTAAAATTACAAAAAGCTCTCACGTAGATCATCTGATTCTTTGGGCATTATTGTGATTGACGGAGTGCGGACACAGTCGAGAACCAACGGCGCAATCTGATCCACTTCAACATCTTCGCGTGTTACGAGATCATAGTATTTGCTCACCACCCTGGATTATCAAAAAGCAGTCAGTCAGCATGTGCATTAGCAACACTTCACGACTCGCCAACCATTTCGAGTACGTTTCACATTGTTGGCATGCTCTCTTACTCTAGAGTTAGCTGAACGACCCGTCTCACCTACGCCAAAGTTCATATGCCTGGCTGGATGCTTTTTTTTGGCAAATTTCACGATTCACTTAACTGCAGACAGCTGGTAGCGGCGTACGCGGAATAGGCGCAAACCTCACGAGTACGCGCTACCGGGGTGGGATATCGCAATGAACTCCTTCGGTAGAGCACGTTATTGGCTAGCGTACTGCATGAACAATGGGGATGTGCGTGTCAAGGTTTTGGGAGGCCATGCTACACTAGGAAGAGAAAGTGGACAGTTTCGAAGAGGCCGTCAGACCCTTAACCTGACCGTGGGAAGCAAAGGTAGTCTGGTACGAGCTGTGTGACTGCTACCTGAAAGAGCGGCAGAGCTCTGTTGTGAGAAATTTATTGCAGACGGTCGGAACTTGTGTATTCGTTCCAATGAGATTGCCATTGGGATCACTGCTGCACATAAAACTATTCTGCTAAAGTTTCCAACCTCCCGCTTGCTAGTAGGCACACGAACAGCGTCTGGCGGGCAGCCTTGAGGACAAAGCGTAGTCTGCCTGGTTTTCAGCCCCGGGCTTAGTCGTAAATCTTCAAATCTCGAGCGCTACCTTAGTTACGAATATCAAGACATTGCATACCAAGATATATACTGCAGTGCGACACCGCGATGCACAAATATGCGTGAACACAGTGACGGCGTCGAGAAATACAGGTTTCGCGATGCAGTAGCCAAAGTAAAAATATGACTTATCAATTGTTGGCTAGTATGCTTTGTTGGTAACACATGCAGAAAGTTTCAGAACAGAAGTTTTTGTTTAAAAAAGTCTTTTATCTGAACAACCACAAAGTAGTACAAAGCTTGGCTTTGCCTCGCCTTCACTGCATAAGGCGTCAGCATGAGGTTCCTGCAGGGGCTTTTCGGCAACTAATAATGCCTGCAATTAGACTTCTTCCCCTTCTTTTAAAAGTACTGCTTTATAGGACAACAAAAAACAGGCTATATTGCTTATTTATGAAACCCTATATTTCCCCTTGGACCATCAACGGACAGGTTATATTCAACCGCTTCTTAGGCTCAAGGTGCAGCATTGTAATGCAGTCGATGGCCTGAAAGAGACTACTAGGGCGTTATGTCGGGGTGCTGATAGTAATTCTAGATGATCTTTTTAATATTTATTGGCATATTTAAAGTATAGTTCACCTAAACAATTTATAGGCAGATGCGTGATCACTTATTACTGGTTTACGGGACAAAATTATGTATTCTAGGTGTACTCACTCGGAACAAGTTGATACCAAGTCCATAAATGACACCTAATTCGCCATTTCCGTCTCTCATTTCCACCTTTCATTATTTTTATTGAAATGCCCTTGGGGTTTTTGGGATCGGTGCCCGAGTCAAGAAGAAAACAATGCCCCAGTTTTCTGTGAAACGGACGCCGGAGAGCGTGGGCCTGTTGATGACCATCCAAATATAAGTATAGTCCTCCCCACCTTCTCGATGTGAAGTGCCGGGCAGTGCGACGAGCGAACGGGTTCGGCAAAAATTACTGCAATAGGTCCCGGTCGCGATACCGTCAATGACGAGAGAGGCTCCACTGCTGATGGCCACCAGCCCCGCTAACTGAGTGGCGTGAGCGGCGGTATCTTTCCATGCTCCTGGCAGTGCGAGCATGTAGCCCAGTACCCAGCGGCATTATGCATTATTACCCCATGGAGGAGACACCTTGGCGCTGGAGGAGGAGTTTGGTAGCTCCGTCGAAGGTGATGTGTGTGCAGTGGTTGGACAGGGAGTTTTAAAGTCCTCCCCTCATCTAAGGAGGGGGGAAAAGGGACTCTTATAACCAGCCGCAGTGAGCTTCTGCACGATCCTTCGACGTGATCATCACGATGTAAGACGATATCTTCGTCAAAATGTTCGTCTCGTGGCGAGAAATGCTCGCTTGTAAATAACGTGGAATAAAACTCGGTACAGTTTTTCTCATCAGTCTCTTCATGCTCGGCGTCTTCCTCCGGAGTCCCTGGTGCCGATAACGGCAAAGTTCCAACAACTCAACAACGGATTGCAGTGGTGGGATACCTCAAAACCCCGGATCCAACAATAAACTGGTGGCAGCGATAAGATTCTGGTCAACCCAGCGTTCCAAAAACTGGTGGCTGCTGTGGGGTTCTCAAAACCCCCGCTTCAAAAAATGGTGGCAGTGGTGGGATCCTGTCAAACACCCTGTTCCAACAACTGGTGGCAGCGGGCATCTTACTGATATCGGCAGTTCAATATGGCGCTGAAAATGTTAAACCGTGTCACTACGACCGTTAGAGGTTTTTAATTAGAACATTTTCAGCCCCTTTGGACAACTAAGAAAGAAGGGAATGAAACTAGCAAAATCGCTCTCTCTACGGGTATGATATCGAATAATATCCAACGCGTTCACCTAAAATACATCATTCACGCATGGAAACCAATGTTAAGCGGTCGCGCTTCAGCCTATGCCTGAAACATAATAAAACAGCTTAGGTAAACTGTACACTTTTATGTCAATTATTGTAACCACGACGATGTGTATGAATTATCGAACCTAAACACTACGTCTCATTACTGTTTTGCAGGCCATCGACTGCATTATAATTCTTACCCATGGGATTAAGAAACGGTTGAATATATTCCACGCTTTGATGTTCCATTACCTACTTCAATCACGAACTATGATGCGCTGTCAAAAACATTTCAAATTCGCCAGCCATAATTGCAAGGGTTTCATTATTACATGCTCAGTGAAGAAGTGAAGGAAAACGTTGCTTGGTGCGAAATTCATGCAAAGAAATTTAATCAGTGTGCAGCATATTATCTAATCATTCCGCCATCAGTCAGCTCAGTCAGATTAAGTACTTGCATAGGAATAAGTATCTATTACGCCTGAAATACAAGCACACTTTCTTTGTGGTAGTATGTTTTTAGAGCGAAGAAAAGAAATTCTTTTTTTGTTGGTTCTGTAATGCGTTTCATCGAATAATCGTCGCCCCGCTGCGGGGGTCTAGTGACTAAGGTACTCGGCTGCTGACCCGCAGGTCGTGGGTTCTAATCCCGGCTGCGGCGGCTGCGTTTCATATGCAGGCAAAAATGTTGTAGGCCCGTGTGCTCAGACTTTGGTGCATGTTAAAGAACCCCAGGTAATAGAAATTTCCGGAGCCCTCCACTACGGCGTCTCTCATAATCATATGGTGGTTTTGGACGTTAAACCCCACATATCAATCAATTAATCAATCAATCTATTGAACAATAGTCGAACATAGTATAGTGTATCCAGCAAATTATTCTTCTGCACAAAGAAGCTGCATACTGAAGTCAAATGATCACCAGTTGTACACTATGGAGGCCCCCAGAAGAGTGCACACCCAGCTTCAAGCCTTTTGATGAAACACTCGGTGGGCGACGGGCCATTTGTTTTGGCGTGTACTAAACGGATAGAGAAGATACCGTTCCATAAAATAAGAAATACTGCCCATTTTTGAAGTTCTGTAAAACAGTATGATATGTACAAGTGACGATCCGTTGAATTAACTGCATTATTTGCCTCCAAAAGTCCCTGCTGGAACCTTGTGCTGCCGCGCTGTGCAGTGAAGTGAGGCAAAGGCAAGCTTCTTACTACCTTGCGGTTGTTGAGATGGAATTTTTTCTTTCATCTTGAAACAAAACTAGTGTTTGAAATTTCCTGCATGTTTTACCAAAACAACATAGTATTCATAGTATGCAACGTTACACAAGGCATATTTTTAATTTGAACGCTACATTGCATAAGATTGAACCACAACATAAGTCAAAATGCTTTTTTTCTCATTTTGGTCACAATACTAGGGCAATGTTTTTTTACAACATTTACTCTTCTAATATCAGAATATCTTTAAAGAAACAAATAGAAAAAATGTGATTACGTTATCCGCGAACAAATTTCTCGTTCTTGTGAAAAATCACAAAACGTGCAGCATGTTGCATATTTTTGACATGGCAGAAAATGAAGAACGTTAAAACAAAAATGCATGAACTCTCGTATTCCTGAAAGACTACCGCCTTAAGATTATGCGATAACATATTTCTCAGTAACTGCTGAAACCAGTATTATTATATAAATTATTTAGCGCGACTCAGTAGGCTGTACCCCCTCCCCCAGGAGACAAAAATTGTTTTCAGAAAGCAACACCTCATCGACTACTCCTTATATCACCAAATATCAGCAACATTTTTTATTTCAGCATGATCAGAGATTGTCAAAAGTAGACTGAGTACACTTGATATAAAATGACACATATATATGTGTGTCTGTGTGTGTGCAAAATATGAACAGTTATTATAATTACTTTTGTTATCAATTAGAATAATACAGTTCTTCTTCTTAGTAATATTTTCATTACCTCCAACACTACATGGATCAGAATATGCAAATAATGCGTAATATATAGCAGCCAAAAACATCGCTTTATTACAGCGTGCTATAATGCAGCGACTTCTAACATTCGGATTGCTCCTGCTTTTCCGCCTGGTGTTCTCGCATTGTAAGTATATGGCTTATGAATTAAGTGTTCTCCAACATTTTGCCTTGGAAACATTTTCACTCCAGAGGAGGTGTTTCAGAATTTTTTTTAACGCATCCAGCTGCGCCTCATCACCATCAAGATAGTATTTTGCACCTAATTTTTGCTCATAATGGCAAAATATACTTCAAAAGAGAGCGTAGGGAAGAACAAAGGGCAAAGCGCTGCATTTTGCACTGCTTTATTTTTGTACTAGCGCCACATTCGTCATCATCAAACTAAAATATTACGCCCAAATAACACCAATTTCAAGTGCTCTTGAGGTCTACTGTAGCACAACTGTCTCTCCCATTGATCTCCTGTTCAACTTACTTCGTGTGACCTAATTTCATTTAGTCCAGTCATTTAGTCCAGTTCACTTCTAAATACCTCAACTTCACACAACGCTTTGGCAGCCTCAATATTGTTTCACATCCCTTGATAACCATTATGGTGCTTCAACTGTCGTCCTCTTCGCGGTCGTGCCGTTTACGTAGCAGCCCCTTTAGAAGTTTAAATGTTATTATTTCTTTGGCTTTACAGAAAGAGAAGTAAGTGCTAAAAGGAATGTGGCCTGACAGGGGCTCTTAAGTCTATTTATTCCGCTTGGTGTAGACTAGAATATCAGCTACCTTTATTACATGCGAGCCAGCTTTTGCTCGCAGCTGTGTCCGTCAGTCGCAGCGGACCATCGTGCATTGAAGCAGCGGACCATCGTCAGTCGACGATGGTCCGCTGCTTCAATGCACATGCGCCAACTCTCCCCCTCTCCTCGTGTGAGCTGTAGGAGATGGGAGGACCCTCAGGTCGCACACTTTTGCATCGGTGCTATAGACGCCAGCGTTGGCGCTAGTTGTAGAAGCATCGCCCCGCCACGGTGGTCTAGTGGCTAAGGTACTCAGCTGCTGACCCGTAGGTCACGGGTTCGTATCCCGGCTGCGGCGGCTGCATTTCCGATGGAGGCGAAAATGTTTTAGTCCCATTTGCTCAGATTTGGGTGCACGTTAAAAAACCCCAGGTAGTCGAAATTTCCGGAGCCCTCCACTACGGCGTCTCTCATAACCATATGGTGGTTTGTGGGACGTTAAACCCCACATATCAATAAACAAATCCGACTGGTAAACTGTGGAGAACGTCATAATCACATTGTAGTTTTTGCTCGTTAGTGACGTTAAAACCCACATATCAATCAAATCAATCAGTTGTAGAAGCATCGGTAACATAGGCCGGGACAGCACCGCAAGCAGCGTAAGCCGCACCGCTGAGCAGAAGACGAGAGCTCGCTGAGCCAAATTTAAACGACCGGTGAGGTGAAGACTCCTAACTCAGAGCTGGCGAAGTCGAAGCGCAATGGCAACGCCGAGCTGAGGACCCCAAGACTGCGAGGCAACGCGAGTCAAAACCCCACTGAAGCGCCGAGCAGCAAGTCCCAAAGCGACTTGGCAATAGGAGTATACGGCCATGACTTGAGGCGTTCGAGACAACTGCAACAACCGGGAACAAAGAAATTGGAGGGGGGGGGGGGGGTAACATAAGTGGTACACCGCCTGTCCCCAACTGCCCCTACGCATATAAGACCCACAAAAAACATACAAATGAAAACAACAAATTGAAAGAAAAATGAACTCGAGCGCTGCTTCGCATCCTCACATGGTTGCCCTTAGTGGGAGATGGTGAATTTTTGTTTTTTCAACAAAGCTGTCGTCATCCAATATCGCCATATTTCTCATAAGTATTTATATGGGAAGCATTTATTTGCTTCTTCGAAGCACTTTGGCCTGGATCTATCTATCTATCTATCTATCTATCTATCTATCTATCTATCTATCTATCTATCTATCTATCTATCTATCTATCTATCTATCTATCTATTTAGCCTCCTATGTGCGATGCTCTCATGATCAGACCTTTAGCTTGGTGAGGTACACCATATTATATAGAGAAGGGTAAGATGGTATGGCAATTACGACTCAATTGTCTTTATATGAATAATATCCCAATCTCGACACATCCGTCGTCAAATATTTTCCAAAAAACAGTGGCACATACCCAGGGCAGGTAACGGCCACAGGTTTGCGGGTATGGGTCACATGTGACGGGCATTTTATATCTGTCCCGGAACGGCGAGAACGCACATTGGTAACTTTAACGCTTGAGCATTAAAAAAATGTTGCCATAGACAGCGTTGACTGGACCAATGCAAACAATAAATATCAATGTCTCAGCAGGAGAGCAAACCTAGCATTCTGCACGGCAATGAAGTATTCTATCCAAGATCCACACAAGGCCTCAGATATACTTTTCGAAGAGACCCTGAAGTTCTTGTTATGTCAACTGAGGTTGCAGTACTGGCTATAATCTTACTAAAGTTACATAAGCACTTCTATGATACCACCGTCATGTCAGGTTAAATATATCGTACTTAGGTGCCATCCGCTAAAGTTATTTTTATAGTGGTGGTGATGGCTACTATCATAGCGTGGTGAGGGCTACCATCCATGCACACTTAGTGCATAAAATTCTTTCAAATTTGCAATGCACCCACTACGTGGCCTTAAGGGAATATTTTCAGTAGCGTGTGTGTCTTTTCTGGTGGTGTACTGACCTTCAACCACGAGCCATTAGGATCATCGCATAATCTAACACCCGTTAGGAAGGGACGCTCGACCACGCATTATTACTGCAATATTTCATGTTGCATTGGAAACCATATATACAGGACGCGTGTGTTTCTGAATCATGAAAACTTCGTTGACTACATTTGCAAGTAGACAAACTTCTTTCACTGTTTTCACAAGCAGAAGCGTGGCCGTGTGCTAGAACATCCGTTTCTAGCAAATGACCTGGGTTCAGTCACTACTCAAACTACAACAACCCTGGTTCACTCCCCATTCAGCTCCATGGCTTTTTTATTTTGTTTACTCTAAATATATCATTCTTGATTTTCCAGTCACTCACTAAATTATGATTTTTCGCTCACAACAAACGATGGTGATGCCGACATCAAGATTTCTGCAAAACAAGCTCTTAAACGCTATCACACTTAAAATAAATAAAACACATTCAACTTCCACCCGCATGCTTCGCATAACACTGATTCCCAAGGTACGTAAACCTGCCAAGTTTTTTTTTTTATGCTCCACTGCACCTTCAATGAACTTTCACTTTACATCAAATTCCTTTGTTATGCGCCATGTTTCAGCCCTTTATGTCAAAATCAGTCGGTCCTCACATGCATTGTTAACTTTTTGCGGTAAACACGGAGGCAGTTTTCCTGATATTTCTGTTGTACCTGATGCATGCAGGTGAGCCAATTTTCCCCTTTAGTGAAACAGTTGCTAATTGAGGAGCCAATATCTTATAGTAGAGGTAATTGCTTTAGGCATATATGTCATCCGATGTTTTATTTCAATCATTAACTTACAGTCGCCCGGCTTCTGAACACTGTGTTTTGTTCATCACAATTATTTTAGCCAGCACTTTGTAGGTATAGGTCTTATCCTAAAAATTTTTTTTCGCAAATGGTTACCACCACGCATGAAGCGAACTGACATCTCAAAAGTGTTGGTCACTGACGTAATATCAGATAACTTATACGCTGGCTAACACATCGCAAAACCCACTTGGGAAATTGTGAATATAGGAGCTTCTTGAAAAACGCCTTCTGCTGCAGTAGTTTTATAACTTGTTTTCTGGGGAAGCAAGGTAGCTCTGGAGATTTTGTGCACGTCGGTTAGGGTAAATATTGAGCGCACTTAGATGTGCACTCTCGGTAGGATTTTGTCATTCCCATCATCGTCATTTTCCGTAGAAGTCCAAATCACTGACAATACCACATACATCATATTTTAATTGGGTGATTAAAAGCACATAACGAACGTGGATGCAGTAGCGAAGAAATGAGGCGGCGATAAAAAAGCAAGGCCAGCAGTCGACGGCTGCTCAATCTGAGAGAAAGCACCAGAGCTGTTTTTGACTAGTTTGTATATGAACGGAGTGGTCAAATGTGACAGCATTGATTCTAACATAATCAACGTTTTGTCATATTAGGCACAGTAAAATTTTCGTGAAATTTTTTTGTAATTTTTTTATACTTGTTGGCCATTTCTACGCCACTTGCATTTATTTTTCTTCATTTTGTGCTGCATATATTGTTTTAGGCCTTGTCTACTTCGCGTTGATTTGTTTTATTCTGTTTTACTATTTTGCTTTGCGTACGATTCTTTTATTTCGTATGTTATCTTAGGTTTTCTGTTTCTTTATGTTTATTTTTATTACTATTTTTTTAATTAGTGTTCTAATTGCTTTTCTTTTGCTCGCCATTTCACAGCACTGTATTTATTCAATACAATATCGCTAGGAGGTCAACCTGACAGCTTTTACTTTGGGACTTCTTCCTGTAATATTTATGAACGATGTCACTTTTATTTTTATGATGCTATATTCAACTTCATCTTTCGAAATTAATGAGTCAACTTCAAAGGACCCATAAAGGCTGTTCTTACAGCCTTTATGGGTCCTTTGACATAACCCGCAGCGCCCCGCCATGGTGGTCTAGTGGTTAAGGTACTCGGCTGCTGACTCGGAGATGGCGGGGTCGGATCCCAGCTGCGGGGCTGCATTTTCGATAGAGGCGAAAATACTGTACGCCCGTGTGCTCAGATTTGAGTACCGTTGACTATTTTATGCACACCACTCAATTTTTAGTGGGAAACAACGTTTTATGAAAGAATAGACACAATGTTTTTGCATAAAACTAATTGTTCACACGAAACAAAAATTGCCAATTTTAAATCAAAAGTTACGAGGTGCACCTGAGGTGACCATGACGCAGTAAAAGTCTAATCGTCACTTTCGGTGAAAGTGCAGCTAAACATTTATATAGTCCTCAGCCTCAGCTACTAATACCACATATTTTCCTCCACAATCAACTTAGTAGAAACAGCACATATTTATATGCCTGTGACATATCAAAGGAACAACCTACTAGCGCGGCTTGAGGACGAAGGCAGACAGAAGAAAGTAAACGTAAAATGTCACATTGAAGTCCAAACGAAATAGCGTCATACCTATCAGATCACCAAGTCCGTCAGATATGTGTCATTTAAAATCTTACACCTGGGGCTCACGTGTTTCAAGAGAAAACAATGAAGAAGTGGTGGTTACTTGGGGCGTAACCACCATGATGGAAAGAGCTAAAAAACACCAGGTGGTTGAAATTTCCGAAGCCCTCCTCTACGGTGTCTCTCACATACATAAGGTGGTTTTGAGACGTTGAACCCCATTTCTTTATCAATATATCCTGCAGCTTCATCTAAAGATACAGAATTTACACCAGCCTGAGCTGTTACAACTCCCACATCGCTGCCGTCTCCAACACTACCGTTTTGTCTCGGTGCCACCACATGCAAAAGCGATGTTGCATAAGGGTGACCTGGGGGCAGCACGTGTCAGCTACGCCAATGCTGCAGCGCGAAAAGCTTCATTGAATTGATCTCAAAATTGAGCCTAAGTCTTCTAATCAAGTTAGTTCAGCCTAAATACTGACTACTCAGAAGTTTGTTTAACTCAAATATTTTTGCACAGCACGCATCAGAAGGCCACCAGTGATTTCGCGAAAATTAGTTTTCTAAAGTATTTCTCAAATTGATCTTCGTACAAGCAAATGTTCACTGTATAACAATCCATCTTGTTTCTACCACAATAATTATTTATATTTGCAGAGAAGTTGATTTCTTATATATTTTAGCAAAACGATGTTCAATGAGTGTATTTAGGACTGCTCTACATCATGGCTACTTGCGGTGCTAACTAACACTCCAAGGTTTTAATGAACATATACACAAACCGTAAAGTGCACAGGGAATGATAGTCGCTTAGTTCAGTTGGTATAGCGTTGGACTTCTTAATCGAAGATCGCAAGTTGTGTTCCTGTCAGTGGAAAGTTACCCTTTCTCCCACTTTCCTTTTGTCAGATTTATAATAAATCACTACCATGCAGTAACATTCGTTATACTTTTGCTGGCACAGTTGACTACTATTTCAAATTATCAATCTGTTTTCACAAATTACGCCAAAATCACAAGCCTTCTTAGCACTGAAGATATATGTGTAAATAAAAGCAGGGAAAACAGGTGTGGGGGGAATTAATTCCTCCCAAGTCGCAGTAAAGTTGATCTTGTCGTAAATACAACACTGAAGAACGTCTATTCACGTGATTTTCAACACCGCATAACTGTTTTTAAAAAACTTCCTGAGTCGAAAATGTCGTTCTCAGCATTTTTTTTTTCAGGAGAAGCTGGTGAAGCATTTTTTTTATTTCTTCAGTCCTATTTAACTATCAGTTCTACTACGGTTAATTCTTTACGCCTGTGCATATGCGAATGAATTGTGGTTCTGAAAACCGATCACAAACTGCGAATATTACTGGTGTTAAGGTGTTGCTTCTATTGTTATGTCTGCAGATTCGGTTGTATAATACTTAGTGCCGCAGAAAGTTAGCAGAGTTGTTCAGCAGTATCAGTACAGTAAAAGAAGAGCACTGGTCAAGTTTTAAGGCAAGAGTGTTAAAAAGCTCGTGTCACAGAAATTCCGGCGTCTGCATCAGTGTCAGAGTTGGCGTCGTTGGTCATGAGCGAAAAATTATCATCGTTAAGTCAGTGAAAATTGAAAATTATGCAAATGAAATAAATCATTAAATTGGGTCTGAGTGCAGATTGAGCCCTTGTCGCTTGCGTGGCAAACAGATCTTACATCACACAAGGACACCTCTCCTTGATAATACAGAGAAAATAACTTCATCTGCTTGGAATTGCAGTGAAAGTAACTTTCATGTTTCACAAACGCACGGAGCTTGCATACAAGCTTCACACTACGTGAAATATTGCCGTAATAATGCGTGGTTCAAGGGCACGTTACCATCGGGCGTCAGAACATGAAATTATTGTACTGACTTCAATGTTCAAAGTTAGTCAACAACTACAAAGGCACACGCGTTACTCCAACTTGGAGACATGTAGTGGTTGTATAGCAAGTACGAAAAGATTCCATGCACTAAGTGTTAGAAGTACGCAATAGAAACCGTATATTATTATGGAATTCAACTTCTGAAGGCGAAGCCTCGTAAAGGCTAAAGGGACCACGATTTTTTTCTTTTTTTCTAACTGAAAACGTGTCACTTTCAGATGACCATGTATGTGTAAGTGAATGCCCAAGTGGTAACCAAAAGGGCATTTTTTTCAACAACAGTGGTGACCCACAGTGCCTCTGCGGTAAGTAGTATGTCAGCCTAAACATCAAGTAAAGCTACAGCTAAGCATCAAAGTGGTATGTTGTGGGCATGTTCAAACATTTTTTTACGCATTGACGTGGCTTAAATGCGTTGCAAGCAAAAATCTGCTTTTTCTTTAGTAACAAAGTCATAGGGGAGGGAGCAATGATGAAAGCACAAACTCAAAGGATGTTACGTGGTGGGGAAGAGAATTTCCGAACTAATGTGCTGGTGGAGTTTCGGCTGTCGTTTATAACGCAAAACACAAATATAAATAATACAGTATGAACAGAGACACCATTGATAAATGGAATGAACGACTTCCACCTGAACTTCAAAACATGATGTTATAATTTTATAGCACATAATTTTCTTTTTGGACAATGCTAAGAGAAAATCAGTCCCCTGTGACTTCGAACATTTTACTTGTGCACCATGAAACTGCTGAGGCGTTTACCGATACACAGGGAAAAAAAGGAACTTGTCTGTGTTATTCATACCCAGGCTTCCATAACCAAGCGAAGGTCTGTGGTGACTGTTGAAAATTATGTAGAAGACTAGGAGTGGTGATATCATCATTAAGGTCAGAGCAGTGCATTTAGAACAAAGAAAAGGTGAACGGGTGGGCTTCGCGACGGGCACGGCGGCTTGTCCTTTTCTCTACATTTTGGTGCCGTGAAACCCGGGAGGAAAGACTAACGTAGGTGAGACGGAGCGGAATACACAAATTTCGACCGCCGTCACAGCCTCGAGGACTTTTGTGAAGCCACCGTAGGTAATGTTGATGTGTGAGGCCTAATCACTGCTGAAACCTGGTAGCACGACTTGGGTTGCAACTAAGACTGCTAGGACCACCCGTGGACAGACGTGAGCACAGGCATAACCGGGAGGTTCACAAGACGGGAGCCCTCACGTCTACTTCGGCTGCGTCCTAACTCACCCTTCATGACAACGGCCCGATATTCACAAGTCAAGGCAGTCCATAGGTAAACGACGTACATCTTGACAGTGCAGCCCCATCAGTGCAATCATCGTCTGAAGGCTCGCGAGACGGGAGCCTTCACATGTTGTTCGATTAAGTCCTGACTCCCGCTTCACGACGATGGCCCGATATGCACAAGATCATGAAGAACGACAGCCCGACAAGTGATGGATATTTGTTGAGCGAACCTTCTGTGATGTATGCCGTGTTGACTCAGACTTCGCATTGTGACACGGCCAGCCAGTGATCTCTCCCGTTTCCGACACTGGACCGGATTATGGCGGCCCTCTACGAAAGGCGGAGTCAAACACGCTACGCTGTCACGCAGGTCATCGCAGATATCGAACACGTACGGGATATGGACCACCCAACAATATTTGAGTTGCGCAACATTCACCGAATTTCGACTGAACAGTATGAGCTTCTCAGAGGAATCGATAAGGAGACTGAAAACACGGTTGACATCAATCATTTCGAAGCAGAGATGGAGGAAGCACAGCTTTATGAACACAGAAGCATTCTAGCCAAGGTCAGAATCGAATATAAGATCGCAGACGTATAAATGCTCGACAAGCTCGTTTCGAGGACATGATGCAAAGGATTTAGACAAAAGTACAAGCCAACGTGCACTCTTCATCTGTGGCACCGCCATCTAGCCTTTGCTTCTTGAGCAGCACAATTCTTCTGCGGAAGCTGGATGACTCAGATTCACGACGAATTGCTGAACGCGCTGGAAGCCGAAAAGTCACCGATTTCACCACCGTAACGATCATCCAAGCACGTACAGCACAACCGCTACTTCCAAAAAACTGGCCCACGCCTATGGAACTTACATCAGCGTACACTATCAACGAAGTAAACGATACAACAGTTACAGCAACTCAAGTGCATATGCTAGAAGAGACCTGAACGAAGGAAAAGCAGAAGGCATCTGGAAATCCACACGATGATACACCAGAGCTTGAGGATGATTGCACGCCGAAGACGCCAGATTCTGTTGCATTGCAGTCTTCACTTCTGTGCAACCAAACAGCTGATGAAAGGAAATCAAGGCAATTTCACCAAGGGAAAAGAAATTTAAAGTCAACGAGAAAACGGAAGCCTACTGTCAGTACTTATCACAACTACCGCACTTCGGGTAAGCCACAGAAGTGAAGATTAGGGAGACTGCGGTTGGAATGGCACTTATCTGTGAAAATGCGAAATCTCAAGACATCCACTCCCGAAATAAGACAGCGTAGACCAACGCAAAGTGAAAAGACTGATGCTCCAAAGGCAAGGGCAGCCAAGAGAAAGAAATCAAGAAAAGTTCTAAGGAACAGCTACACGAAAAACGTGCGGAAGAGCCTGCATAATGGATCTTCTTGCCCAAGGAAGCCGATCGTTGAAAGTGACGCGTCCACTGTCAAGAGCGTAGAACAAGCACCATAAACATTGCTGGAAGGCCGAGCGCAGAAAGAAATCCAGATGATTCTATACAAGGATGGTCATGAAACTCGTATTGATGAACATTGTGTACTCGGAACCCATTTGCTAATATAGGTTCTCCGTCGTCATTCGCCGCTTAGGGGGCGTGGAGGGTGTTGAACATTCTGTAGGAGACGAGGAGTGGTGATACCGTCATGAAGATCAGAGCAGTGCATTCGGAACAGAGAAGAGGTCGGCGGGTGGGCTTCACCATGGGCACGGCGGCTTGTCCTTTCCTCTACAGTGACAATGAGTAGCGAAGACAAATTTTTCATACCTGTTTTCTTTATTGCTACGAAGGCCACTAGTTCTAGTTTATTTCTGCCTGGCTGTGGTGGTCTGGTGGCCAAGGTACACGGCTGCTGACCCCACAGTTCGCGGGACCGATTCCCGGCAGCGGCGGCTGCATTTTTTATGAAGACAAAAGTGTTCTAGGCCTGTGTACTCAAATTTGGGTGCACGTTAAAGACCCCAGAGTAGTCTAAATTTCGGAACCCTCCACTACGGCGCCTCTAAATATTATAAAGTGGTTTTGGGATCATAAATATTAGTTATGGTTCTAGTTTCTAATTACGTAATTGTGGTTTTTCTATGTGATTTACTATGAAAGCTCACATACACCGCACATGCTGCAAACAGTTGTAGGTGAGGGCGAGCACTGTTCATGTTTACACTTGGTGACTTGGTGTGCTTGCGTGCACTGCGCCCGCATGCGCATCAACTTAAAAGCATCCACTTTTGCCATGAAGGCACCACCACTTCTCAGCGTTTGGATTGTCTCAGGCGTACGTCGGGATCAGTCTATCACCCTCTCTTATAGGAACAGCTGCAGGCGCTCGCGCTTATCCTGATTCCTAACAATCGTAGATCCCACCTCCTTGACTTGAACGTATTTTGTCACTGCCTCAATTCAGTGCGTTTGAAACGTCTTTGTAGCATTTGTGCAGCGTTTGTGTTGACAAGATGCCGACATTATGGCCGTCAGGTACAATGACAGGTGCAGTGATTAAGCATTCCTTCTCTCGTCGTTCGCTCTCTCTCGTCCCTGTGCCCCAATCCCTCGCCTATAGAGTGAAGCGCGCGCTCACTCTCGACCGTTTGGTGGCTGGGCAGCCCTCAAAGAGGTAGCAGAAGTCGGTGAAGTCAAATGTCTCACGGCAACGGTACCCTCTCTCGGTCCAAAAAATACATTCTCATTTTGTCAGGATTTCCTTTGGGTAGGTGGGGGTATTTTTTACCTTGTATACCTTACAAAACTGAGATAATATTAGTAATAAAAGTATACGTAATACCTATAATGCAAATACAAGACGACAAGCGGTAGCAGCGTCAGGACAGAAGCAGCAAGAGCTGGCCGGATATACGGGCGTCGTCGCAGCAGCAACCAGGCCGTCCCAGCTCGCGCCTCGCGCCAACATGTCGATGTCGCTGCGGTTGTGGGCATTCCTCTTCACTACATATTGTCCCCCGTCGAAAAAAGAGCCATCCTGGCGACTAACGGAGAACAGAGTACGAGCGTATCGTAATAAGGTTTCAATCGTTGGACGTGAACAGTTTCACGAACACGAAAGCGCTGGTCTGTGGATGGCGTAACGGGTTCGACGATGTAGTTAACAAGTGAAGTCTGCGAGACAATGGGGTAGGGTCCCTGGTATTTTGAAACAAGTTTCGAAGAAAGGCCTGTACAGACAGCTGGAACCCAAAGCCACACAAGGGTGTCCGGAACAAAGTTACAGTACGGGTGGTTATCGTCACGCCGAGATTTTTGTCTCCATTGGTCGATGGTTGTAAACAACTGGGCGAGCTTACGGCATTCCTCGGCGCGGCGGACAGCTTCAGAGATAGGCGTAGACTCGGAGGAATCGAGGTGGTAGGGTAGATTAGTATTTAGTGCGGTGGAAGGGTGTCGGCCATATAACAGGGAAAATGGCGAAAAGCCCGTAGTCGCCTGTGGAGCAGTGTTATATGCGTACGTCACAAAAGGCAGATTGTGGTCCCAATCGGAGTAATCTGAGGCAACATACTTAGATAGCATGTTTCCTAGGGTACGGTTGAATCTTTCCGTCAATACATTCGTCTGCGGATAGTAGGTGGTGGTAGTCCGAAGAATGATACGGCATTCGGCAAGGAGTGCGTTGACGACTTCGGAAAGAAACACACGTCGTCTGTCGCTGTGAAGTTCACGCGGTGCGCCATGACGGAGAATGAAGTTCTGCAGGAGAAATGATGATACGTCGCGTGCTGTGGCAGCAGGCAAAGCGGCTGTTTCTGCGTATCGCGTCAAGTAGTCGACGGCGACAACGATCCAACCATTTCCGGAAGTCGCAATGGAAGAGGCCCGTAAAGTTCGATTCCAATTCCGTTGAAAGGCCTGGTTGGGCAAGGTGTTGGCTGGATCGGACCAGAGGTGTGATGAGGCAGAGCTTTCCGTCGTTGGCATTGCGGACCAACGAAGGAAAGTACTGAATGTACTTGCGCACAAAGGTGTACATGCCTTGCCAATAAAAGCGTGAGGAAATCCGAGCGTATGTTTTGAAGATGCTCACATGTGCGCACTGAGGGTCAGCGTGGAAAGCTGAACATATTGCAGCACGAAGATGGCGAGGTATGACCAGTAACCACTTTCGGCCGTCATACTTATAATTCCTGCGATAAAGGAGGTCATCGCAGATCTCAAAGTAAACAGCTTGACGGCGGAATGTTCGAGAAGATTGAGAAGTCGACGGGTCTCAAAGGAATCACCGAAGAGCGTTGACCCAGTCATCCTTACGTTGCTTAGACGCCATGTCGCTGTTTGCTGGAAACGCAAACGTTTCGTCCACGGCAGATAGACAGGCACAACTTTCCGATGATACACGTGAACGCGATAGGGCGTCGGCATCAGGGTGACGTCAAACAGACCTGTAGACAACACGCATGACACTCTTGCAACCGCAAAGCCCAGCGAGCTAAATGGCCAGAGGGGTGCTTCAACGTGGATAACCAACAAAGTGCATGGTGATCGGTAACTACGCCGAAAGGGTTACCATATAAGTACTGTCTAAATTTACCTAGAGCCCAAATAATTGCCAGACACTCCTTCTCTGTTACAGAATAATTCTTCTCCGCTTTGGTCAGGGTGCGGTTTGTGTAAGAGACTACGTACTGTTGGAATCCCGATTTGCGCTGCGTGAGTACGGCGCCGAGTCCAACACAGCTTGCATTGGTATCTACCTCAATCGGAGCAGTCGGGTCGAAATGACGCAAGATTGGCGGTGGTTAACAGGGGGCGCAATTTTATGAAGGCATCATCAGAGGCGGGTGACCAAGCGTAACTCTTTGAGTCATTCCGTAAACGTTCACTCAAGGGGGCGGTGATCATCGCAAAGTTCCGAATAAATCGGCGGAAATACAAGCAGAGTCCAGAGAAGCTGCACAGATCCTTCAGAAATGAGGGTTTAGTAAACTCTGCAACTGCCTGAAGCTTGGCGGTGTCAGGAAGAATACCGTCTTTAGAGACAAATGGCCGAGAATCGTGAGCTGACTTGCGCCAAAGCGGCATTTTTTTAGGTTGAGCTGAAGGCCGGCGTCAGTTAGGCACTGTAGTACTTCATCTAGCCTGCGGAGATGCGTGGGAAAATCTTGCGAAAATATGACCACGTCATCTAAGTAGCACAGGCATGTTTTGCAATTCAGGCCACGCAAAAGATTGTTCATCATCCGCTTGAATGTTGCGGGCGCGTTGCAAGGACCGAAAGGCATGACACGGAATTCGTAAAGGCCGTCAGGTGTGACAAAGGCCGTTTTAGGCTGGTCTTCAGGCGCCATAGGGACTTGCAAGTAGCCGCTCCGTAAGTCAATAAAAGAGAAGAACTCCGCACTTTGGAGGCTGTCAAGGGCATCGTTGATTCTCGGTAAGCGGTGAACGTCTTTTAGAGTTATTTTGTTAAGACGACGGTAGTCAACACAGAAGCGAATTGACCCGTCTTTCTTTTTAACGAGAACAACTGGAGATGCCCAGGGGCTATTCGAAGGCTGGATGACGCCACGCTTGAGCATGTCAGCTACTTGGTCACCGATAACCTGGCGCTCTGTAGTGGACACGCGATAGGGTCTTGGACGCAGTGGTGCATTGGTGCCCTTGTCGATGGGGTGACACACAGCTGATGTGTGGCCGAGGGGGATCTGCTGGCAGTCAAAGGAAGAACAGAACTTGTTCAGGAGTCGTAGAAGCTCAGCAGGTTGCGAAACGGTTAACGTGTGGGCGATGGAGCTGCTCAGTATGTCAGGTCTAGTAGTCTGCGGCGAAGAGGCACAGGTCAATCCAGCGACTTCATGTTTGGCGAAAGAACCAGTTGGCATGTCAATAATTGCAGAAGGGTAAAGACTGTAAACACGCCCGAGGCACTCGCCCCGAAGTAGTGTTACAGGACATGACAGCAGATTTGAGATGAGCAGTCTGCTGACACTGTCATGAAGTTCCAAAAGGGCATGAGGTAGCGGCGAACACTTGCGACGAACGAAAACGGCAGATGGCGTAAAAAGGGCACTTGACTCGGCGAGCGCGTTGCAAGATACCATGGCAAGGGCAAAAGAGTGCGGTGGTGTGATAACGTCTTCAGCAACGAATAGTTTGTTCCCGGTTTCAACAGCGTCATCTAAAGAAGCCTCCCGAAACACTTCCAATTTCACCTAAGCGCGCGAGCAGTCGATGACGGCCTTATTAGCGAAGAGAAATTCCCAGCCCAAAATGAGGTCATGGGAGCAGGAATCCAACACTAGTAATTCTACGAGTCGATGAGGCCGTCAATCGCAATGCGAGGAATTCAAGCGGCGGCCGGCATGACGTGCTCTGCGCTTGCTGTACGAAGCGATATACTGGCTTGTGGCGTCATAACTTTTTTGAGCAAGCGGCAGAGTCTGGATCTGATCACTGAAACTGCGGCACCAGTGTCGACAAGTGCGAGTGCAGCGACGCCGTTCACATATACGTCCAGTACAATCGTCGCTGAAGAGAGAGGCCTTGGTCTTTTCATGGGTGTCGCAGTTCCTGCCTCTGGAACCGCAGCAATTAGTTTTCTCGCTCCGGCGATGAAAGACGACGACGCATCGGCGATGGCGAGCGGCGTTGAGGTGATGATGAGCGACGGTTAACAGGAGGGGGGTGGTCAGCGTACGATAACATCTGGTCGGGATGCTTAGAGCCTGCGAACGAAGGGCGCGGTGGCACATAAGGGACAGGTTCGAAGCTCTGGTGATAGTTCTGATGATAGGCAGGGACACGCCGACGGCAGTATCGCGCTTTGTGGCCCGGCAACCCACAGGCAAAGCATATCAGCCGATTGCGCGTGTACGCCATTATCCACTACTTTGGAGGGACCTTGGCTGAGCAAACCGAGCTTTGGGCACGGCTGATGGTAGTGACCTAAAAGTCTGAAGAGGTGGCGTTGCGGCAACCTCAGCATAGCTTAGAGGTGCATTCACCTCGGCACAGGCCACAGGGGTCGACAGCGGCGAAGCGTCGCGGGCAGGTGGCAGAGCCACGCAAACTTGCTCCTGGGTCACCTCACGAATGTTTGCTGGCAGATGTGATGGTGGTTGACCGGCTGTTGATAGTAGCGACAGCTGACGAGCGACCTCAGCGTGAACAAACTCTTTGATCTGCGATAGGAGCGATTGATGGTCAGATGTGGTTGTCAAGCTTAAGAGGGCGTCACCCGGGACGTTAGGGCGTCGCGTGAGAAGACGCTGTCGTCGGAGCTCGTCAAAACTTTGACACAGCTCGATGAGCTCTGAGATAGTGACAGGGTTTTTCGAGAGGAGCATTTGAAAGGCGTTGTCGGAAACGCCTTTCATAATGTGTCGTACCTTGTCAGTTTCCAGCATCGCCGGGTCAACACGCCGGCAGAGGTCGAGGATATCCTCGATGTGCCTGGTGAATGTCTCACCGGTTTGTTGGGACCGGCTTCGTAGTCGTTGTTCTGCGCAAAGTTTGCGCATCCCAGGGCGTTCAAAAACAGCTGTTATGCAGGTCTTGAAGGTTGTACAAGTAGGAATGTCGGTCTCATGGTTTCTGTACCACAGCTTTCCGACATCTGTTAAGTAAAACATCACGGTACCCTGTTTCATGGCATCATCCCATTTTTTGGTAGCGCTGGCTCGTTCGTAGGATTCCAGCTAATCCTCAACGTCTTTCTCGTCTGGGCCGCTGAAGATGTCGGGTTTACGCAGGAGCTGGGCACCGGGACAGCCCCTGTGTGGCGAATCCCGGGAGGGTGTGAAGACAGCGTCGTCAGGCGTGACGGACGGCAGCTTTCGGCTACGCAATTCATGGGTCGGGGAAAGCCGCAGCAGCCTGCACCAAAATATAATGTAAATGCAAGGCGATAAGCGGTAGCAGCGTCAGGACAGAAGCAGCAAGAGCTGGCTGGATGTACGGGCATCGTCGCAGCAGCAATCAGGCAGTCCCAGCTCGCGCCTCGTGCCAACATGTCGATGTCGCTAGGGTAGTGGGCATTCCTCTTCTCTACATACTATATAATTTTTTATTTATATTATTTATTATATTATCAGTAAAAGTAACAACAATAAAAGTAATATAATTTGTTGGATTTTAGCATCCTAAAATTCCGATAAGGTGTTGAGTGACGCCTAGATAAGATTATGAGGGCTTTGAAAATTTACACTACCTCGGGCTCCTTAGCATGCACTTTATTTAAGTACACGAACATCAAGCACTTTAATCTCCATCGAAAACGTGGCCGCCGCGGCCGGGCTTTGATACCGCGACTCACGGACAGAATAGAGAAATAATGGGTGATAATACACATACCATGATTTTGAGCAATAATTATGGTGTGCATGAAAGTATCACCTAAGAGCCAGCCATTTCATCAACTGCGTAATTGATCTTCAAGTCTTTTCCTCCAGGACGCACAACGTAGCAAAGTTTTGACTTCTGAACACTAGAAAAATTATAAATACTGATAAGCTTCTGAAAAGCATTCTTGAGTGAGTCGCTATTAGCCATAAGAAGTTATAGTGGTGCCCCCTGCGAGAGGCCTGGATCACGTCACGGCAAGCACCCATCAACACCTGTCGTTGCGTGCCTGCATAACGTGCGATCGCTTGGTGTGTAGTTCTCTTGTTTGCACACGGTTTTGGCTAGTCTCACAGTACAACCGTATGACGAAAACCGCATCGTTAATGTTCCTGGAAAATCATGAAAAAGATTATCTTCACTTCTGCCAACAGTGCCGCGCTTGGTCGTATAAAAATTGAAATGAGGTTTCTGTGGCACTGCTAAAGACGGATTTCATTATTCCGCCTCGGCTACCGAGGAGGGTGCCAAGTAAAAAAGGCGTTTCTGCTCAGATACAGCAAAATTATCACCGCATAGTGATGTCGTGCTTTTGATTTGCAAAGCATACTTGCTTCATATGATTGGGTTTTTCACGGGTGATTCATTTAGTTAGAAAGGTTCCACCTGGACCAAGGTTATTTTTATCGAATGCATCCGCTTGCCTACGGGCAGAGTTTTTCCAGGTGTGTCAGACACCGCGCACGCGTGCAGTATCAAGTCCTGCAAGGTATATTGAATGCGCTCATTCTGTTTTTTCAGTACAGCTCTAGTGTTTGTTTTTCTCACATACTTGCACAGTCGCCATATCCGCGTTTAATGTATTTATCGTGATAATTTCAGTCGTAGGTTTCCGCGAAATTATGCAGGTGAAGTTTAGTTGAAATTTAGAGCGGAAGCTTTTATTCTTCTCAGATCGTGTCATCCCGCAGCATCGAACGATCTTAACGATCACATTACCCAGCCACCTCGTAAATTGGATTTCCTTTTAGTAGATTATCCTCGAACATCAACCTGTAGGAGAACAGGACGTGTGAAATTAGTCGTCTACTTAGTGAGGCCAAGCATGTTTAACTATAAAACTGGTCACGTGAGTAGTAGAGTGTGCCATCGAAAAAGTTTATTTCATTCGTAGCCTTTGTTTTTCAATTGCTGGCATTTCCACGGCTAGCAGCTCAAGTTCTCATAGCTTTTGTGACGCGGCAAGATTCGCACCAGCATTTCACGAAAATATGGCTTTTTGACTATGTATTTCCTGGTAACATTGAAATCTGCTCATAGCGTTCTACAAAACGGACATTTGAGCGCTTATGGCATCATTGTGTGTGCCGCCAAATCATATTATTGTTTTTATATTAAGCAATGGTTTATGACAGATAGATTCATGCAAAGTCTTGGAAAAAGCGCCATTCTGTCAAATTAGCTATATAGTTTGCAGAGCTTGACTTAACTTTTATGACAAGCTGCTACGCAGTTAGAAAATAGAAAGCATGCGACTATCATGAGGAATCATTTGGCGCACCTATTTTAGCGCCGTAGTATTATCCTAGTTTTAATAAAGCTAGAGCAACTTTAAATTACTTTATTGCACCGTTTTTAAAGTACGCAGCGAAAAGAAAAAAAACGTCTTGCTGTCTTGCGTCAGTGGGATAATGAGGGTGAACAGTGGAAGTGCCTCAGTAGGCTGGCTGACGTTTCGACAAGAGGACCTATCTTTGTCAAAGGCGCCTTGTCATCCTTTTCGTGTTAGTTTTATGGGAATTAGTAGTGACATCATCTCCTGGTGGTGGCGCGTGTCCCTGTGAGCAATCGCTGTCTGAAAAGAAACAGAAAGTATAAAGTAGAGGAGTGCAGTCCTCGCTTCATCTCGAGTTAGGTGGTAGTGATTCAAAATGTTTGTGGAAGGGGGAAAAGGAGGGGAAAATGAAGAAACAAGCAAAGTAGCAGCGCTGTACTGCAAAGCGGTGTCCTCTTTAGAAATTAACAACGGAAAGAGCTTGAAAGTTTTAAGCCTGGAGACGGTCGCTATGTACGGCTACCACAAAAGGTTGCCGATGCTTGCGGCTTACGCCTGTTGTCAAACACCTATGAGTGGGGCGCATAACAAGAAAGAGGTTACAGAAAGGATGGGGGGGGGAGGAGACGGTGTACTTTTAAATGCCAATATGTCGAAGGGAATGATACCGAATGGGGTTGGAAGAGCCCGTGTTTATTCGGGAGGGTCATTGGCAAAATTATGCTTTCAGTATCTTCGTAGGCGGCCCGCTCTGCGCGATGGCCTCCAGAATTTGGCGGCACGTTGGTTGAGAAAAAGGTAAATTGAGAGGGCAAAGGTAATGAGCAACGACGAGAAAAACACACAAAATTGGGAATGAAGATGCGAGATGGGGGGAGGTGGGACGTTAGGGTAAAGAGACGAGAAAAGAAAAAAGGAAAAAAAAAAGAATAGAAGGGAGGGGGAAAATCAAAGTTGAGAACTTTATGGGTTGGCAGTGAACTTATCATTGCGCGGCAGGAATGGTTTTGGAAGCGAGGAAAGAGGAAAGAAAGCAGTAGTAGAGAGATTCTGGAAAAAAATATTCTTAGTTGTATATAGACATAAACGTATCTATAATTGAAATTGAAAAAATTGAAAGTGAATATATTAGCACGACATGTAGGCTAGGAGTGATTTATAGTCATACCGGTTATGTCTATTTGAAGGTTGAATATATCATGTCTTTCTAAATATTGCCGCAATTATGATATGGCTTTCAGCGATTCTAAACTGCCATGTGCTACATTGATTGCTGATGGGTGTAGAGAATTAATTTTGTGTATCACATGAAAATATTTGCTTGGTCGAAATCGTGGTCCGTGTTGTTGAAGTGACCGGCTACGGCTTTTGATAAATTTTGGTTTGTGTCTGCACGGCAGCCGTTCAGTCTTACGTGAATTGGCTACCCAGTTTCACCTATGTATTGTTTTTACAGGTGGCACACTCAAGACAGTATATTAGGTTGTTTGAAGTGCAGGTTAAGCTCGATGTCGCGTCGAGAATGTAATCAGATGCTGTATTTTTACGTTGGTAGCCGGCTGTATATGTTCGACGCTGGAGCATCTAGGCTGCCCACAAGGATCAGAGGCTATTCCTACTCTTTGCTTTAGGTTTTGCGTGAACAAGCATGTCTTTGATGTCAGCGTTTTTTTTTCCGAAGCGCCTAAAGTCGCATGTAGACGTAAAGCAGAATTTAGCAAAAGCCATAACCAGTCACTTCAACCAATAGGACAGAAATATCGACCAAGCAAATCTTACCACCCACTATTACAGAAGAATAGTGTAGTGGGTGAATGCTGGAAAACGTTCACCATGGTGTATGGTGGTAAATGGTGGATGCGGGAGTGCCGGCAACGTTTGAGTGCGAAGTGGGATAAGAATCACCGTGACGATCTGCCACAAAAAAGTAAAAAAAAATGTATAAAAACGATGTAGAAAACACCCGTTTCTTCAAAAAAAGGATCAGGCCATTACGAAGGATTGAACACGCAACCTGCGGATTGCTATTCGAAGAAACTAACCACTGTGCCATACCAAAATGACGTATGTAATGTGTTAATTGGCTAGTTCACATACGATCTTACAGTTCAACTTCAGTTTTGTTTGTCGTGCACTCGACATAGACAAGATCTGCACCTGCTACATAAATTTGCACATTTAATTAACACAAGCAACTGCTGCCTGTAACGATGGCCTGTGTTATAATGGCACCAGTGCTATGATTTCTTACAATTCACAACCGCAAAAAAAAAAACAAAAACAAGCGGATTGGTGAGCAGGTACAGTTTATTGGCGGGGTTCGCCAAGCTTAATAGTCGTTTCTCTCTTGTTCTAAAGAGTGACATCTGCTCACGTTTTATGACGCCTCTCAGCTCATTCCACACATACGCCCCCTAATTTAATTGATTGAGTATTGGGATGCTTTTCGCGCAACTTAGAGTGCAGTCATGCCAGCGCAGTGCTGTATCTCTATCGCTATAGGAACAACTACGAAACGGCTTGGCCAAAACGAATGCAATGGGGCGGAAACATTTTGCCATCATATTGGTTCCCCAAGCATACGAATTGCCCAGTCTGTGTTCTCCTATAAAAGCTAGAGAAGTGTCAGAGAGTGTGACCGGCGGCTGTCGGTGAGGGGAGACGTACGTACGTTCTATGGGAGTGCTTGAAGTGCGTCGCATCGATGTTTGTTGCTTCTTGCGCGGACATCGTACAAAATAAAAAAGTTTCATTTTGGCCAATCGGTGCCATGGCTGTGCTGTATTGTCAATATTACTCGTCGAAACTGTGTATTCTGACACCCAGAAGCGCGGTAACATAATTGTACGGGATCAGTCGGTAGGCCTAACCTTTGGTGGAAATCACGGTGGCACAACATGTAGTGTAGAGATCCCGGCTTGGTACACTATATAAATTGCTCGCCATTATATGCCCACCCATTATCTGCTTAGTGCTTTCCAGCACTGACGCAATGATGGCCAGAGCTTCTCAGCTTGGTACACCATGTGGCCCGCCATAATAAGCACCACCCATCATCCGCTTAGTGCTTCCCAGCATTACCGCAATGGTGGGTAGAGCTTCTCAGTTTGTTACACGATGTGGCCTGCAATAATAAGCACCGCCCTTCATCTGCTTAGTGCTTCCCAGCACTGACGCAATGGTGGAAAGAGCTTCTCAGCTTGGTACACCATGTGGCCCACCATAATAAGCACCAGCCGCAATCGGCTTAGTACTTCCCAGCAATATCGCAATCGTGGGCAGAGCCACCCATGATTTCCCCCTATCTAGCCTCTACATCCACCACCGTTTCCACTTTACCCATCTTCTGTACACCATGCCACTATGTATGTCCCGGCATATCCATCATAATTTCCACTACGACCCACCATATCCACAATAATTTCTACCATACCCACTAATATTTCCACTACGCCCACCGTGTTTTCCAGTATCCGCCGTAATAGTTTTTCCGATAGGGTGGTTACAGAAAGTAACCACTTTTTCGTGGGCATGTGAATGGTGGTCGTCAGATTCTAAAAAGTTAGAAGCGTTGCGTAATAGGGCAAATGTTCAAGCTCCTCCGAGTTCAGCATAGCGTCAGTGGTAAGTGGCGTATATAAATAGCTGGCCCAAATTACGACCGCACAAGTATGGCACCTGTTAGAGCGCCCTGAGGCTGGAGTGTACTGAAACAGTTTTGAGTAGATTGAACAACAGCTCCCGTGCCTGCTCGTACATGAAGTGCGGCGTGTGAAAAATACGATGGTGGCGCAGTCACTGAAGTGGCCGTAGATTGCCTTGATGCCCGCTTTGTGGCGTGCGCATCGAGGCACTTTAGGTGGACAGCGTTTCATTGCGGAAAGAGCTGGCCAATGCGCGTCCCTTCTGGTTTATTGCAGTTACCGTGGAGTCCTGAGTTACTAGATATATTAGGTGCAATGGGCATGCACGCAGGCTATCTACTTTTATGACAGTGTCCTGTTTTTGTGTGTCTAGCGCAGTACTTTAAACCGTCCGTTCGTCTCGCTCAAACTCTTCAATAACTCTAAACTAAGGGGCTGAGCTAAACAGCTCGCCGTAATTATGTCGGAAAAGACATGGCGCGTAGTAGAATTGTTCAAGGCTGCGCGCTGTGGTTACAGGACACGGCAGATTGAATCTTCTATCGAGTGCTTCGGAATGCTTTATTGCGACAGCTATTTATTGACAATCTTTTGTTGATTTGCCCAAGAGCTTTCGCAGTGAAGCTGTGTATATGTATATGCCTTTACATATATCTAAGATATTCTGAAGAAATATAAATCAGAAAATTTTGGCCGCGTATCTGCATGCCTCGCTGCCTTTGCCATCGAAAGACGCCTTCTGCCTGGAAGCGTCTCGTGAGATATGGACACCACTGAGCAGTAATGCCGGGAAACAGAAGCTTGTGTACGACGCAGAGCCACTGGTAGATGGGCGCACCGGATCGCCATAGCTGAACGTAGAAAACGTCCACCTCTTTGTGCATAGTATTGTCTTGCAAACGCAGCGTAAGAAAGACTAGGTTCTTTAGAATTACGTAACTATACAATATCCAGGGAAGGAACACACCACTTAATATTTACGTCTCCATATTGTGCTTCAGATGTGCGTAGTGTTTGCTTTTTGATTGACAATATTTACTAGGACAAACGCAGCCATCGGACGAAAATTGTTGTCAATTTAAGTGTTTCAGCATTAGCCGGGTGGCAGAATTCTTTCAAGCGAGAGACAGACAGACCGATCGAATTTTCTGCGTTGAAGGACCACAAGAGAGGCTATCAAATTTGGGGCGAAGCTCCTTAGGGTCGAGCAATGTCCCCTGTCCGTCAGCGTGACACGCTTGGCACATACCTGGTCTAGAGTGGGTATGCGCCACAGGGGATGCAAGATGCGAGATGGTGGTACTTGGAGTGTGCACTAGATGGACGCTTAGACGGACGCACGGACGCAGGGCCGGACAGACTAGCAGACGGACAGATGGATGGACACACAAACGAACGGACAGACGGATGGAAGTACGTGCGGACGGACGGATGGGTGGACGGATGCAAAAACAGACAGACGGATACACAGGCGGACGCACGGATGGTAGCGCGGACGGACGGAAGCAAGAACGAACGGGTGGACAGGCTGAAGGCCACTTCGCCTTACTCATCATCATGCACTCCGTGAATATGCTGTTTTTTTGTGTCACATTTAAAAATTTTGAGACTTGTGACTATGGATTCGAACTATACTTCACACGCTGTAGCGTGTTAGCACACAGGCACGAGTTATGCTTACGCCAGCATGATAATGGTGGGCTAGTTCGATACACCAGGTGCTAATGGTTGTATGCAGACCTCAAGGGAGCTTGAGCGTGTTTTCCATCACGCAGCGTTCCGCAATTTTCTTTCAGTTAGAGAACCACCACCAAGTCTCACACAAAAAAAGTGGCCACTTCATGTGCACGCTCGTGATGTAGTACGAAAAAAAAAGAAAACATCCAAACACCTTGTGTCAGACACCGCCGCGTGGCAAGAGACACAGACGGCTCATTCAACGCACCAAATTACAAAAAAAAAAAAAAATATACGTGAGGGCCACGCTCTGATTGATTGATACGTGGGGTTTAACGTCTCAAAACCAACACATCATTATGAGAGACGCCCTAGTGGAGGGCTTTGGAAATTTATACCACCTGGGGTTCTTTAACGTGCACCCAAATTTGAGCACACGGGACTACAGCATTTTCACCTCCATCGAAAGTGCAGCCGCCGCTGCTGGGATTCGATTCCGTGGCCTGTGGGTCAGCAGCCGAGTATCTTAGCCACTATACCACCGAGGTGGGGCATGGGCCGGGCTCTGGGTTGCCAACATTTGTACGGAATCGCAGCACTTGTAGGCCATCTTTGGTACATGCGGAACCAAAAAAAATCACAGCATATGCACGGAGTGCTTGATGATGACTGGGGCGAAGCGTCCGTCAGTTTGTCCGCGCCTTCATCTGTTCGTTCCTTCTTCCTTCTGTCTCTACGTGCGTCCGTCTGTGCGACCATCTGTGCGACCATCCATACGTCCATCCGAGCATCTGTCTATCTGCTCATCCGTCCGTCCGTGCGTCTGTGCATCAGTTCGTCCATGCCATCTAATGAACACTCCAAGTGCCGCCATCTCGCATATATTCGTCATATAGAAGTATCGTCATCCAGTGAACATTTCACGCACTGAACGAGAGGTGGCACGGCCGCACCCTAGGAGTGGCACGCTCGCACTTTCTTACGGCGTGTGCTTCGGGCCTGGTTTCCAACTTTCACTATAACTAGTTTAAGGTACTTTGGCCTAACCTTGCTAAACGTTGCTTAAGCCAAGGAGGTTACGCGCAGCCAGTTTAACGTGGCAACTTTTTCTGGTCAGAAAGTGCATCCTTCTGTAACTAGCTTTCTTTTATTATTCATGAACTTCAAGGCTAATTTTATTGGAGATTAAGTCACCTGTACTCGTCGCTGTAGGAGATTTGATGAGAAACAACAATCTTTTTATTATTAAGAACGTGCGCGGGTTTCCCCCTCAATTCAAAAGAGTGCGTGTGTTCCGCTCCTCTAATCAGGCCGTGTAGGTGACTACCTGCTACTACTACGACGACTACTGCTGCTGCTACTACTACTACATACACCGTGGACGCACGAATCACGGCTTAAGAAGTTTCGTCCCTAAAACTGCTGCGAAAAATCGGGAGCAACAACGGACCGACGGTACCTTAGTTTTTGTCCACTTAATATTTTTTATGGAGTTAGGATGCCTATCCTTAAACAAACATAGCAATCTTATCATGAACAGCACGCCACGCGTTTTCACCACCCATTTATTTAGGTTTAAGAAAGACGCAAGTTTTGCTTCCAAAGAAACATCACATATAAATTGAGGGTACCACAACTAAAAAACACATGGAACAGTTTCTGCGTTCCCGGAGAACTCTTTTTCCGCAACAGTAGTCGGGTTTGCGTGGGTTGGTATTGGCACAGTGGTTGTGGGGTTCCAAAGATGCGAGTTGGAATGCTTGTGGCAAAACTGTTGTCTTTAAATATCTTTTATTGCACCAATGTATATTATATTGCTATCTTTGTGGATGTATTCTTATATGACAGATGTCAACCAATGTTTTACCGCTGTACAGCTGCTTTGCACTTGCGTACCTATAGCGCTTTCATATAAAAAACTCACTCCGGTACCCCAGTACATGTGTAGCAAGACATCGGGCCCATAATCATAGATGACACTCCACGCTGGTGCCTAGTGGCAATAGATTTTGCATTAGGGACGCATTTAATATGATAACGCTTAGAGCTGCTTCATTATATTTTCTCTATCAGACATTTAGCGTCATGAAAATTAACAGTAGTACTATTATACCATGCTAAGACTCTGTGGTTGTTTTTCAGTGGAAGGAAACCCATGTCCCACTATGCAGCACTACATGTGCTCTGGTGGGAAACGACCACGTTGCGCACCATTTCAAAATAAGGACTGCGTATGCCGCTGTAGTAAGTACTTCGCCTACTCTATCAATACCTCACCTAAACTGACACGCGAGAGCTGGATTGAAAATTACACTTGTTATGTGCTTTTTAGAACACAGGTCATTGTTTGTTTTCATAGAATTTGTTGGTTTAAATTTATGTGTAAACTTGTGCAGACATGTCATAATGCTGTTGTTATTTCGGCTTTTAATGGCGCAATAGCAACTGACGCTATGCTGTGCCAGGCACAACGTTTAGTCTTGTTAGCATGGCCACTTGAGTATGAAACTCTAAAGGTACATTTCTTCACTACTTCCCTACAGCAAGTTGCAAACTATAAAAATTTGCAGACAAAAATAACGTGAACTCATGCGATTATTTTATTTGAACGTGTAAAGTATTTTACTGCCTAATATACATGATATTACAAAACAAACTTGAAATTTTCAGTTTTAGGCTTAAATGTGCACTATTTGAGAATTTGAATTAATAAGAAGAATTGTGTACATGACTAAATTTCTGAAGAAATTTTCACGGCAATAGAAACAAGCAGGGTTTTAATACGGGAAGGTGATGATAAGTAATACAGTAAAATGTTTTTGATTGCATATTACTTTAAATAACGAGAAGCTACAAGGACAGGTCCCCAAGCAGATCAGGAAACACCAGTAAACTAATATTGACACTGTCGATATTTCGCCGCCGAAGCGTGAACGGTAGTGTTCTGAGAAATGATAATTTTTATAAAATGTGTAGAAATTATTGAGATAAATCATCTTTATTTGTATGAAGATTTCACTAGAAAGTAGAAAGAATCATGTCTGCGTGGTCCATTGAGCCTAATTGTGAAGACAGCGCATCACAGTAAGATGGTTCGTCATTGCAAATTTTATAGCGCGCGTAAGCCCTGTGTGCTTGTGTTCTCTGAACTTAATTTAGTTACCTGTTCTTTTGAGAAACAAAAACATAACCAGTAAGATATAATACAGGCTACATATTGTTATAGTGCTAAAATGCTTGACTACAATTTCATAAAAAACATGTGTTTTCCATAATAACATTTTGTAGAGCATGTTTTCTGGAGAGGATTGTCTATACGTAGGAAAAGCACGGCTTCACATAGCTGGACATCGCGGAACGCCATTTCGTTCACTGCGTTTCACAATGTGTCTCAGCGGCGCGCATGCACATGAGAACGCCGTTCATCAGGTGATACAGCAAAGCAAGACCGCCGAACTTCACTGCTGCAGAAGACGACTCAAAGAAACTCCTGTGGGTTTCAGTTTCAGTTTCAGTTTCAGTTTCAGTTTTATTGAGCATTTTCTTCACAGAGTTGCGAAAAAGAAAACGCAAGGATAAGAGCAAAAAGCTGCTATGTAGCAGCTTGACGAGGCTCCTACCCTTTTCACTTGGCATTACAAAAATCCGCAGAGCACAAAACAAGAAAAAACTATTTGACGTCAATTTTCAAAACTTCAAGAAATTAGGAAATAAAAAGAAAATGCATCAAAATTACACCAGTTTCAGGTTTACATAAAATAACCAAACCACAAAGAGAAAAACAACAAAAAACAAAGGAAAACAGCGTGCGGTCAATCATGAAACAATGCACACGTTGGTAAACGGCTACTAAAGTATTACAAAATGATTATACAACGTTTACAACACTGGGTATGCGAAAAGCACAAGTTCTAATGCACAAGGGAAACACTGACGAGTGAAATGTTGCATGTTTTACTCGTAAAAAAAGCAACGAAAAAAAATGTCAAAGAAAGCAAACATCATTGGATGGCATGTTACACACGAGCACTATTATAGGGTGTTTCTTTTACATATAGTACTGTAGCCGGACAACTAGAAGAAACTAAACTACACGCCGCCATTTTGGATGAGAAGGTTCTTAAGTTGTTTTTTATGTATATTAAAGATGTCGATGCTTTTATTTTCAAACATGTAAAACAAGCTGCAATACAGTGTTCAAGTCTTCTCAAACCGTGATTAGTTCGCGAATAAGTAACGAACCAGGAAGGCCTTTTCCGAATGTCATAATAGGATTGTGTATTATTTCTGAGGTTACACAGTTTAAGAAAACAAGCGTTGTTTGATAGCAAGCTTTGTTTGTATTTCATAATAAGGTTGAAACTGTGTATGTGATCGATCGGTAAAATCTTATATTCTCTGAATAAATGACTTGTGTGTGCGTCGTATGGTACGTTTGCAATATGACGAATCGCTTTTTTCTGCAGTAAAAATGTTTTGTTCCGATTTGCTTTAAATGTATCTGCCCACACTAGACTACAATAGTTTATGTGAGATGAAAACTACGTATTATAGAGTAAAAGTTTAATGTTTGCTGGAAGTATCTGTCAAAGTTTAGAAAGAGCACCACACGTCCTAGCTATATTTCTAGTTACTTTATTAACGTGTTCGTCCCAATTAAGATTTTCATTAAAACTTACTCCTAATGATGAAACTTCTTTGACAACCTCAATTTTTTCGGGCCCGAGATATATATCCAAACCATGACAGACAGCCTTCTGAGCCGGTGCGAATACCACAGCTTTGGATTTTTTTGGGTTAATCACTAATTAATTTGCAGTACTCCATATGAAAATGTCGTTAAGAAGATGTCTTGTGCACCTGTGCGGATTGGCTTCTATGCCTGGCTAATGCCAGATGACCCGCTCCGTAGACTACAGCCCCGCTGAGTCATGTTCCCCAAACAAGTGAATGAGCTTGCACAATGACTGAGTTTCGTGTACCTCCTTTGTGGAGAAACGGGTGACTACTGCAGGCTGGTAACTTTTGTTTTGCTACGTGCGACAAACGACCAAGGTGATATAAAGCATAGACATTCCTCCACAAGAAAGAGTAGGTAGAATACGCGCAATGTTAGGAATTGCAAATGCTAGGATATATTGGATTTGGCAGGTGCGGCCCCTCCAATTAAAGGTTCACTAAAAACAAGTGACAGTTTGTCAGAGTGAAAGTTGAATGTATGGCGACGTCTAAAATGACAATAATATCAACCGCAGTGCCCTACTTACAGAGAAATTAGGGTAAACGCACGAGAACATATGCGCCACGAGAAGGACATTGGCAAATTGTTCCCGATGATGCCAGATTTACCGCCTACGCCTAATGGCTAATAATTAAATATCGCCACCAAATTATTAACCTTTGGTGCATCAAGAAGCGTAATAAAATGGTGCTTGTTCGTTTCTCTTTGATTAGTAAAAAAAAAAACACCGCACGTCACTGTAAGGATTGGCGCGAGTGTTTGCTGATGATAAAATAAACATTTATTTTCCGAAACAGTGTTTTGGAGCTCGTAAGCTCGGGTTCACACTATGTGGGAGGATTCTATATTCAAGGAATCCTCTGGCCGCAATCGCCTCCCGGGCCCTGGCGAGAAGTCCTAGTTAGTCGTCCAGGTCGCGAGCGGCAATCTTCACCTCGCACGTATCGGCTAGGGGACCGATACGTGCAGTCTTTGCGGGCTTGGTATTGATATCTTCGTGGTGTCATGGGCACACGAGTAGTAGGTGTGCCAGTGCGTCCGGCACGTCACATATTGGGCAGTTGTAGGCGTATATCGTCGGCTAGGTTCTATGCAGTAGGGTGGCGTGTGTATAAGTGTTAGTTTGGAGTTTCCGAAATGCTATGGCCTCTTCTTTAGTCAGCTTGAGGTAAGGTGGCAGGTACACCCTGGGAGCTAGACGATAGCGTTGTAGGATAGCGTTGTATGTCGGTGGTATAACCTCCACTTCTGCTGCAGCGCTGGCTAATCGCAGGACGAGCGAGGCGCTGAGGAAGGCCCAATTGACGTGACCGTAGGCCACGGCGTGGGGCACCTAACTTGCTTCGAGCTCCTCGTGCCCCGTGCACCATACCACACATATGTAAGGAAGTGAAGTTCGGCTCCTTCTCAGAAGCGCGAGTAGTCAATAAGTTCAACTTTCGCATAGTTAAACTGGACAGCTCATGCCATCTCATGCGGCTCAGTAAGAACAAGCACATCTGTGATCTCGAAGGCCATGGCGAGGAATCATTCAACGAACGTGGTGGCTGCTGCGACTCCCACTAATTTTCGCATCGTTACACTGTGCAGGCCATGCCATCTCGTGGGACCATGTTGAAATAAACACTTGTCATCTCGGAGGCCATGGCAAGAAATCGTTCAACGAACGTGGTTGCTCCTGCGGCTCCCACTACTTTCGCACTACTGCTACAAGGCCGCGCAATAAAGCAGGCAATATTGTGCACAATAACATTTACGTGACAGCTTACACTTTGGCGCGGGTAATTTAAAGTGTGCTAACGCGATGCGGACCATTAAAACGTGATTTTATTTCAAAAGAAGCACTCCCTTGGCACAAAAAAAGCACTGCGTGGTTTCTGAACCTGTATTTTAACAATCGACATTGACCAAATCTGTGCTTTTAGTGTTCATTTTAGGGGCTTTCAGAATCTCGCATACAAGACAAATGAGTCGACCTACAATCACCTTCTGCTGGCTTTTTGTTCTTGTTCTTGTTCTTGTTGCCCTTCACTTGTGGCTCATACCCACTGTGGGGTATCGGCCAATTATTGAGTGGTCTTTAAAGTAATATTTTATTTTAGAGTAAAGGAACTTACAAAGTGAATACGTTACAACTTTAAGAATGAAATTTCGATGATCACTGATCTGCAGTTACAATAAAGTTTTTGTATTAGTAATGAATATTAGCCTAGATCAGAACCTAGCTTAAAAAAAGAAATAAAGAGGGAGAAGTTATGCGTATGTAGACACAGAAGAATAATACTAGTTTATTAGCAGTTTAGTTTCAGATAATTCCACACTGCCTCGCAAATTTTCGCACTGGCAAGCCCAGAAATAGAGGCTCCAAAGGACAGAATCACGGGCATGGATGAATTCATTCCAATAGCGCGTGAAGGATTTTCTAACTTGGATCTACGAGCTTTAGTGAATCGTCTACATGTCAAAAAGTAATGATCCATAGTTTCTGGCTCACCACATAAAACGCACATTGGAGAAAGAGCCTGACCAGACCTGTGTTGATAGAAATTTAGTTTGGGCACCCTACAGCGCAGCCTGGTAATTGCGACTTCTATTATACGTGTGTCACCAGAAGATCGGCGCCAGGGATATCATAAGTGCTGATATTCAGTCGAATTTGTGAGTGATGTACCTGTGGAGCTTTTCATACTGATACGTCTGTGAAATCGCGCTGCCGTTACATAAGCAAATGGTGGAAAACACGGTAAAATTGGCCAACTTATTGCTGACTTCGCTAAAGAACTGGCCATTTCGTTTAATAGCAACCCTTTATGGCCCGGCACCCAAGCTAATCTAGCTTTTTTCAAATGGGGGAGGGGGGTAATTATGCACGAAACGTCTTCATTGTGTGCGATTCAGCACCAACCGAAAGTGCAGCGCAAAGAGACAGAGAATCTTTAATTATAACAGCCGATGAAATTTCCACGTTTAACTTTCGTAGGGCCAGTGCCACTGACAGAAACGCAGCCATAAAAAAGGGTATGAAATCAGGTAGTAGGAGTGAATAGGACCAATCTAAGTTCGGGCTGAATACACCAACAGCTGACTTTTCGTCACTCTGTGATGCATCTGTAGCAATAACTACATTGTTTTGATGCTCTTCAAGTCTTCTTGCAATAAACCATCTGGAGTGTGATGCTGGCTTTCAAACGAAATAGTCGTCATTTTTCTCAGAGCTTTTTTTTTTGCATGCAGAATACTACCCGTAATATTATTGCTTGTTTGTTGAAAAATTTGCAGTGGACAAATTGATCCAGATACCTTCGTTTAGGATTTTTGTCCATGGAGTACTTACTGTAATACTCCAATATAAATGAGATTGCGTCAACAAGTATCATATGAGGGTAAATTTGATGACGTAATGTTTACATTAGTGAACAATAAGTAGTAATACTTACGTACGACTATTGCTAAATCTTTAGCGATGATTAAATTTTTATTTCATAATATATACATTCCACTGTCTTATATTTACAGTTGGAAAACGAACTCAAGATGCATTTACGCTTTCATGTCTTGGTATTAGCAAAAAACTTCCATCTGATATTTTCAGAATACTTTTAATAAAACAACTCAGATGTGTTCACGCATTATTATAACTTGTTGTCCATGGTAGACATAAACGTCATTATTGGCAGAATTGCCAAAATAATTACATTCTGCTTGTTATTAGTTGGTGCATGAAAACCATACGCCGTTTGGGTCACAAATAAAACTGTCATCATAGTAAAGATCATAATTGCTGAAGAGAGCAAACTTCACCAGATTATATTCATGTAGTTACGCCAAGTGCAGTGTATCAGAAAACTGTCACTGCACAATATCAAATGATGGTGCATCGGTGGTGTTATCTTGAGGTTTTTGCATCAGGCTTGCACCGCAAGAACGTTTTTACAAGTTTATGGGCTTAATTTTGTTTCATATCAACTAATATTGGTAAAAAAGATTCGAATTAGGCCTATGTCACTTAAACTGTCAGAAAAACTTGTGGAGTGGTTTCAGGACTTCTACGGGTTCGGGCTAGTGAAACGATTTCCTTCTGCCTTGTTCCTTCGTTAGTTCTTATATTTCCGTGATGTTCTCACATACTGAATGGTAATTGAAAATAGCACCAGATCTGCGAGGAACAGACAGAATGATTAGTGCGACCACTTGAAAAGTTCTTTTTCAAGTGGTCTTTCAAGCGTTTCTTTTCTTTATCCCTCTTTATTTAAAACTTTGGACTTTATACAGCTCCAAGCAGGATCAAGGTGGGGAAAAAACCAACAACCACACAAAAAAATATGAACATAATCAATACGACCTGTCGTTTTTGGTCACCTAATAAACCCTGACTCATACCGACGATGATGATTGGCCTCATTTTGGATTTAAAAGCTACCCAGAACCCATCGCAACTATTGTTAACCAACTGCTATAATTATTTCGTAAGGTACTGACTATGCTACACATCATCATAACTTCGTAAAGCAGAAAAGAATCACTATGTCATTATTCCTGATTTGGTAAAGAAGCTAGGGAACCACTTAGTACCTCCAATACTTATGTGCCGTCTATTGAAGCTTTGGCTCATGGCTGGAAAAATTTGACCTTAGCCGTTTCCTAGGGTTTTCTTAGCATTTTCTTCTGCAACGTTTGATGATAGTTACCGGCTTGAAGACAAACTCTATTTTGAATACCCGTATATTTGCACGACTACAACAGGCTGACCGACTTTATGCAGTAGGACTAAGGTGATGAAGTTTTAGTATAATTATCTTGCGGCATGAGTGATTTCGTTCGCACGCCCAGGGCTTGAGAACGAGCTTTTGAAAGTGTGGCGTTCTTGGCTCAACAAAGGGCCCAAAGGATGCTGTCCAGAACAGAATTTGTGAAGACCGACTTCGAACACTCCGCCGATATTTCAAACATGTAATAAACGATGTATGGACAAGATCGCTAGAGAAAGTTTTTTCGTGTAGCCATATACATGAAATTTCTCTGTCCTACATGAAACTCAACTCCACTTAGCTGTTTCTTTTTTTTTACTTTTCTCATACAAAGAAGTGTCAGTTCTGTTCTAGCATGTTTTGAGGCTTAAGCTGTGTGCTAAACAACCATAACGCTTACCACATTTTCGCTATTCTCTTCTTTGTTTTTTTTATTGCAGACCTTCCGAATGCTGGCAAGCGACCTCCAGGATTCTCTCCGTTTTAAACAAAGGTGACAACAAACTTCAACACCAGACCAATGGAACTATCTAGATCGATAAGGGAGGATTTGTGCTCATCAGTGGCTCTGGCAAGGAAATTATTGCTTTTCTAAACGTGACTAATAAACCATGAAAGCAACTTGAGAGAGCTTGAGTAGTTTAATTTTAGCCCCCTCCTCAGCGAGAAAATTTTGTATTTTTTAGCTAATGAACAACGCCCAAAGTACATATGAATACTGCGTACATGATGACATTTGTATTGTTAATGCGACGTGATTGGCCGCACAAAAGGTCATTTATTTCAGTTTTACAGTGACGTTCTAGTGAGAAACAACTTGTCACTCTTTTTTATTTCGTTTTTGTCTGCTCAACAACTGCAGTCAATTTTGGCTGCGCAGTCATTTCCGGTTTAAGCTTTTGCTTTTGAAACCATCAAAGAAACGTCAGAGAAATCGGAGGAATTTCGAGCTTTGCCTTCCAGAAAAGATCGCAATCACGAAATCGGGCCTCGTGTACGTCACCTATTGAACTCCTAGCATAGCCTTCTCTGTTCCTTGTGCCTGCATCAATCGCTCCGTAAGTAAACGAGTGATTGAGTGCGTTACATTCGCTCTTGAAAGTATCATTCAACGCCTAATACAAGCGCAGCGTTAAGTGCCCACTACATCCTTACTATTTCTTTTGCGAACCAGTAAAGGACCAACTACGCGTCTCTAAGGCAACACGGAAGCACGCACACCTGTTCAATTTGTTGATGATTCTGCTGTTGATGGTAAATAAATATGTCGGAGGTCTTTGTAATGGGTGCGTTTAAAACACCCACTTATTTCTTCATTCAAATCTTTTGACGCCTGGCGGGATTCTACGCTTCTCTCACGCAATACGATGCGTTAAAAAACTGATTTCTCAACGTGAGAATCAAAAAGCTTTTTTTTTCCAGAGCGTTTACATTAAGTATAGTTGTTCTGTGGTAGAACATCTCCTTTCCACGCAGCCAGTCTGGGTTGTATTTTCGTTTGCACACAGAATCTAGGTTAGTTCTTTCATTGGTACCATTCGAAACTTTTTGGTCGCGTAGTCGATGAAGTTGTGCTCACGACCAATGACTCCAACTCCAGAATTCCTGTGTAATGAACTTTTAAGCGTTAATAAAATATATTCCTCCCGTTCAGCGAAGCGTAGTGTGGTAGTGTATGCATGAGCGTAGGCGTAGTTTACCTGGTAGCACACATCGTGACGTTTCTCTTCTCAATAAATAACGACGTTTAAACAGGTGCATATTGACGCAAGGCAGGATGGCAACTACAGTGGCACGCCTCTGAGGAGGATAACGGAGTAGTCCTGTGTGCTCGTGCTTGTGTGTTAGTGCTTTTGGACTTTGGTTACGAAAGTAAATGACCTGTTTTGTGCCTGCGTTCATGTGTCCTTGTGACATTTTCTGGTGAAAGTGCGTGGTATGGTAGATGAAATGGTCCCCATGAGAGCACTCCTTAAGCAAGCCCATCGAGTAGCTCAGCCGAGCTTACCCCTGGGCACGTACGTTCCAACCGTCGTCCCCAGGGACTCGAGACACAGCACGGTTTTCTGCCTGAACGTCAGAGGACTATGAACCAAACACCGGCTAACGTCACCACGCCAGCACCAGCGCACCTGGTTGTCAACGAGCCCAAGGAGCCTAAGACATTTCACAGAGCTGCTTTTGAAGATGCCGATCACTGACTCGAGCATTTCGACCGGGTCGCCGTCATCAACGATTGGACCCCAGAGCGTAAGCTACCCTATGTGTACTGCTTTCTCGAGGACTCCGCGAAAACGCGGTTTGAGAACCATGAAGCATGCTTATGTCATGTGATGAGTTTCACGAACAGTTCCTCAAGGCCCTTGCCCGAGAGGACAGGAAAGAGACAGCGGAGCGTGCTATAGAGGCAAAGGTTCAAGACCCCAACGAAAGGGTGAAGACTTACATAGAGGACATGGATCGGCTTTTCAGGCGTGCGGAGATCTCTATGACCCAATTCAAGAAAGTTCGCCACTTAATGTGTGGTCTTAAAGAAGTGATTTTTGCTGACCTGATTCGAAACGTGCCTGCGACACTTGCGGAGTTTCATGAGGAAGCCACTGCCATGCAGAAGGCCCTTCAACAGCGTGTGCAAGGCAGTATAACCGTGGTGTACATCCAAGTGAGGCCACTTCTGTCACTCTCGGCAATGACATCCGCGCGTTGCGAGAGCTCATCAGAGGGCTCATTAAGGAGGAGCTACAAAAGATGCAGGTGACTGCTTCACCTGTAGAGCAGCTCTTCGTTGCAGAGATCGTGCGCGCCGAGCTACTGCAAGCCGTTCGCACTCCCCACAGTCCGAGGCGCCACAACAGAGACACTGCGTCGAAATGAGCTACGCGGAAGCAGTGCGATATCCCCCATCGTGCAGTTCACCCAGCGCGTTTTACCCCAATGTGCGACGCGCTCAGCAAATGGAGGTAGGCTTTCGTCCTCGCAGCCCACCGTTGGTCGCCGAAGCACGACCGAGAAAGAGTGGCATCTGGCGTACACCCGACCACAGGCCCCTTTTTTTCCACTGTGGGGAAGCTGGACACGTCTACCGAACATGTCTATACTGCCGTGTGGGTCTCCGTGGATTTTCGCATAATGCCCCTCGTCTGCGACCTGGTGAGCGACCACTGGAAATAGATATTTTCATCTCTAAACGTCGCATGGTCGAACATCGGTCACACGAGCTCCGCTCGTCGTCGCCTGCTCGCTACAGGTCACCGAGCCCAGCCTATCCACGCAGCGCTTGGAAACGCCGTCAACACTGCACGTCGGGAGAACTGAGTTCAGCGACCTCCGGAGGTGAGGCCGCTGACGCTGACTCTACGGAAGATCCTCTACTACGATGACAGCGACGGCAGCAAAAAGATGTACAGACGCCGTCAAACGTGGTACGAAGAGTGGTGACATCAAACATTGCGGTAACCGTGGACGACGAAGAAGTAATGGCGCTAATCGACACTGGAGCAGACACTTCCGTTATGACCATGGGTCTTGCCTGCAGGCTGAAGAAGGTTTCTACCCAGTGGGGTGGGTCACAGATACGTACGACAGGAGGCCATCTTCTCACTCCAGTGGGATGATGCACAGCGCGAATCAGTATTCACGGATTTACGTATCTCGGACATTTTGTAATACAGCCGAGTTGCTCCAGGGGCCTAATTCTCGGACTGGACTTTCTCCATGATAACGAAGCCGTGATTGACTTGCAAGAGTCGCAAATGACGTTTTATATGTCACATGCTTTAGCGCGCCACCCTCACGACAGTTACGTCAAAGCTTTGAGAATTGTTCACGATGACGTCACATTACCGCCGAAGAGTAGCCTGTTGACCTTGGTCACATGTGACGTTTTCGACGAATTCAATGACACTGAAGATTTTTCAGAGACAAATATCCCGCTGCTGCTCGAACGAAACATCTGCATAGCCGATGTCTTCTTCGGTTAGAGAATAAACGCTCCCGAGTTCTGCTGACCAACTTCAACAATGAGTTTTAGCACGTGCCTAGAGGCACCAATGTCGCTTTCCTCGGTGAAATCGCCGACTTTTCCGATGTCTCCACACTTAATACGACTATGCCGCATGCAAAAGCTTGTGTTAACCTGGGCAGCCGCATTCACATTAATCCAGACTTGCCAGACTTACGAAAAGAGCGCCTGCTGAACCTTGTGACGGAATTCTCTGACTGCTCCACAGCATCGAAAGTTCAACGTACTACCGTTACAAAACATCGCATTGTTACCGAGGAGTCGGCGCGGCCTCTTTTCCAACATCTATACCGTGTATCTCTAAAGGAAAGAAAGGTAATTAAGCGTCAAGCACAAGAAATGCTGAATGATGACGTCATTCAACCCTCGACAAGGCCGTTGGCGTCACCTGCTGTCCTAGTAAAAAAAAGACAACACACTATGCTTTTGCGTCGACTACCGACAGCTTAACAAAGTCACAAAACGCGACGTTTACCCCCTTGCACGGATTGATGATGCCTTAGACCGTCTACGCCATGCCCAAGTATTTACATCATTAGATCTCAAGTCAGGGTACTGGCAAACTGAAGTTGACGAGGGAAACCGTGAGAAAACCGCGTTCGGGACTTCCGACGGGCTCTACGAATTTAAAATGCTGCCTTTCGGTCGCCGTTCCGCTCACGTCACATTCCAACGCATGATGGACACTGTGCTTGCTGGACTAAAGTGCAAGATATGTCTTGTATACTTTGATGATGTCGTTTTGTTTAAAGCACGTTTGACGAACATCTTTCAAGGCTAAAAAGTGTCCTCACTGCAATAAAGAGAGCAAACCTTACTATCAAGCCCGAAAAGTTCTGCTTCGGCTATCAGAAAGTCACGTTTCTCGGCCACGTGGTGAGCCCGGGGCGTGTTCGACCAGATCTAGACAAGTTGGCTGCCGTTGCCGAGTTACCTCGTCCTGGAGACAAGAAGGCTGTTCAACGATTCTTCGGACACTGTGCCTACTGCCGCCGTTTTGTCGAAGGACTTTCGAAACTTGGGGAACCTCTTACAAGACTCACACGGCCAGATGTGCCCTTCGTATGGACGGAAGAACAACAAGCCTTCGTATAGCTGCGCAATCGACTGCAGACAGCTCCAGTGCTGCCACATTTTGACGACACTGCCGACACTGAAATTAACACTGACGCTAGCAATGTAGGAATCGAAGCCATTCTTGTTCAATAGCAGGACGGCGCAAAGCGTGTGATCACTTACGTGAGCCGCAGTCTCACAAAAGCAGAAGCTAACTACTTTACCACCGAAAAAGAATACCTAGCAGTGGTTTGGGCTATTAGCAAGTTTCAACCCTACCTATACGGCCGGCCATTTCTAGCGGTCAGTGACCACCGTTTGCTCTGTTGACTTGCCGATCTACAAGATCCTTCATGCCGCCTCGCCCGCTGGAGCCTCCGCCTTCAAGAGTACCACATAACGGTGGTCTAACATAAGCATACAGATGCTGACTGCCTGTCTCATGCTCCTGTTTCCCCGACGTCATCTGACACTGGACAAGATTTACCGTTTCTTGGCGTCGTCGATGTGATGCGGATGGCTGAGCTTCAACGTGAGGACACTAAGCTATTCCTCTCATCCAGCATCTTCAAGGAGAAGACGTTATCTTCCCACGCCGGCTCTGACGTGGATTAACAACGTATTCCCTGCGGAACAATGTTCTTTACAAGAGAAATCTTGAGAGCAGCCACGAAACTTTTCTCCTCGCCGTTCCAACAGCACTGAGTGTGGAAGTTTTGCAAGCGTGCCACGACGATCCTTCTGCCGGTCACTTAGGCTTTTCTAGGACATTAGCGCGCATTCGACAATAGTACTACTGGTCACAGTCCTCCGTTCTTCCGTTCAGCGCCAAGTCCGCACCTGCCGTGACTGTCAGAGGCGTAAAGTTCCACCCGCAAAGCCCACCGGCTTCCTCCAGCCTTTAGATATACCTCGAGCACCGTTTCAGCAAGTGTGAATGGATCTTCTTGGTCCATTCCCTACGTCGTCCTCAGAAAATAAGTGGATAATCGTCGCAACCGACTATCTGACTTGCTATGCAGAAACTAAAGCTGTGTCTAGGGGAACTGCAGTTGAAGTCGCCAGATTCTTCGTCGACGACATTGTTTTGCGTCATGGTGACCTGCTGTTCTTATAGCCGATCGCGAAGCAGCATTTACGGCAGAGTTATTGCAACAAAGCGCCAAGCTGACGCACACCAACCACCGGGAAACAACAGCTTATCATCCCCAAACGAACGGCTTGACGGAGCGGTTAAACAAAACACTGGCCGACACGTTATCTATGTATGTTGATGTAGAGCACAAAACGTGGTATGAAATTTTGCCGTACGTCACGTTTGCTTATATTACCGCTGTGCAAGAGACCACAGACCTAACACCATTCGAGCTTGTTTATGACTGTCGCGTTACAACACCCTTAGACGCTATGCTCCCCGTAGACCAGGGCACCAGCGGAAATGACTGCGTTGACGACTTCGTTGAGAAAGCCGAGGAAGCGCGCCAGCTTGCACGGAACCGCATTCGCACGCAGCAAGATACCGACGCTCACCGTTACAACCAAGGCCGAAGGAACGTCCACTATCAACCAGGTGACTATGTATGGGTGTGAACCCCAGTTCGACATCGTGGGCTTTCGGAGACGCTATTGCGACGCTACTTTGGCCCTTACGAAGTTGTGTATTGCCTCAGTGACGTGAATTACGAGGTAGTTCCTTGAAGCTCTGATACCATTTTAAACCGTAGACATCCACGTACAGAAGTAGTCCATGTAGTACGTATGAAACCGTACCACACCCGCGAGCTATGAATACTTGGAACTTTTTACTTATTATCCACAACAGCGCAGGCTTATTTTTTTTCATTGACGTGACCATCTTTTTCCACGGCCATCTCTAGCATCTTAGTCAATCGACCGGGATGGTCGCTTTTGAAAGCGGTGAATTGATTCAAGGTAGGCTGGCAACTAATTGTGGCCAGCCTCTGACGAGAATAATGATGTAGTCCTGTGGCGCGTGCTTTTGTGTTCGTGCTTTTGGCCTTTAGTTACTAAAGTAAACGCCCTGTTTTGTGCCTGCGTGTCGGTCTTTGTAACAATATTCGGTGTGGGTGTTTATTATGACGTTCATGGTAACATCTTTGAGTGGGTTCACGCTAAGCTGTGTCTCCAGCTTAAGCCACAAAAACGTTTAAATGACGAGGAGTAGTCTCAGTGGAGGTGTGCCACGACGCGTCTTACGAGACCTCGCGGGAGTATCTATGTCAAATGATCCAATAACTGCTGAACACCAAGAGTTATGGTATAAACTGATATATTTCTCTTAGATTACTGGCAGCTCAGTAACGGCAAGCATAGGCCGACAACCATAGTCTAGAAAAAGGATCGTTTACTGCGTTCTGTAATCCCATTTTGAATCTTCACCTAGGAACAACTGCCGCTTTATTCATCGGCAGAAACACGCCATGGAGAAAGGAGAAATCAAAGTGGCAGAACAGTGTTCCTAAGATTTCTTTCTTGTTAACTATTGAACCGTTATTCTGCTTTGCACCGCTTGATAGAACGCTCAAGCACTTGCTCTGAGCTACAAGTAGCCGGTTTTGTAAGGCAAACCTGTAGCACGGTTGTCACCCGACGGTCGTTAAGGCTTGCGCCGGTGATCACTTGAAGATGCAGCCTGGAGCTTGCGGTGATGGACCCCGACGATTCTTGAGGACGCATAAATATACTAGGCAGTGACGATGGTGCTAAGCCTGGGGATGCTGGCAACTGCGATTAGCGTCGAGGGCACACTTCATGTTCATGTCACGCTTCAGCAGAGAATTCGAGTTTGGATTTTCACAATGCTGATATAGACTTCACTCGCCCCGTTGTTCACTTTTCTCCAATACCATAGTTCCACATGTACAAGCTGCTTTTTATTGGCAATACCCAGTGATCTGACTCGGTGGGCAAATCTGCAATAGTCAAAGCTAAGCATGCATCAAGTCGGGATCCTAGCTGGATCCTAATAGAAACTTTAACGCATATTTTCCCATTTTCTGGGGCATTTCCTTGTAGCTGAACAAGAGCTGATAAGGCTCTTCTCCTGATTGTTTTCTTCGGTCTTTTTTCCTAGCTGAATCCTAATAGCAACTTTAACGCATATTTTCTCATCTTCTGGGGCATTTCCTTGTAGCTGAACAAGGGGCTGATAAGGCTCTTCTCCTGATTATGTTTTCTTCGGTCTTTTTTCGCGAGCCGGAGAATCGTTTGGTTATTGGTGCACGAAGACTTCACAACCATACCGAGGATGCGCAGTGACGCGACCCTAGGTATTGTGCCACCACACTTTGTGTGCAGATTGATGCCAACCTCTGCTAGCGACTTCCAATGTCTTGACTTGTGCCTTCACCTGAAGGGTCTATACAAAAGCAGCTGCGAATTACTCGGGGAGCACCTGCGGCCCTTGGTTTGCAGAAAAGAGTCGCAGTAGTCAATGGCTTCCTGGCGGGCAGATTTAATGTAACCGTCGCTGCCTCCTGCACATCAGATTGTTATGTCGTCTGCGTAAATGGTATGTCTAAGGCCTTGTGTATTGCACAGACCCTTCGATAGTCAAGTCATGGCAATGTTGAACAAGAGTGGGTAAAATCACAGACCTTTGCGGGGAACGCATATTGCTGTTTCATTTTGTCCGTTTCTATATCGCCGACCTTGAGCAGGGCACTGCGATCCTCGAGGAAAGATCAAACGAAAGCATGAAAGGCCATGCCCTGGCTTAGGTTTGAAATTGCGTCGAGAAAGAATGAGTGATTAAGTGTAGCAAACAGCTTCTCCAGGTCGAAACAAAGAATGACCCTCGTGTCCTGAGTGTTACTGTCGAGTATCTGATTCCTGACGAGCCTCGCGGCTTCCCTAGTTGAAACACCAGGCCTAAATCACACCATGTTGTGAGGAAACTGCTGTTTTTCTTCAATAAACCTAGTGAGTCTTTTGTGGATGCCACTGTTTGCCACTTTTCCCGAACGGGATGTAAGATCGGCGTATCGACTTTCCAAGCTTCGTGGCTCTCCTGGCTTAGAAATGATGATGACCGGCGCATTCTTCCACTGCTCAAGGACTGCACCCTACTTGTATATGTGGTTGCTTTCGTCTGCGAGAAACTCTACTGACTCGTGCTCGAGGTTTCTGAGTGCTTTGTTTGTTACACCATCTGGGTCTGGCGTGAAATTACTATTAAGGCCACGCAGAGCTCTGCGAATCTCTCCAACAATAAATTGTTCTTCAAAAGTGGAGTTAGGTCTCCCGCGGTATTTGGTTGTTTTTCCCTGGTTGTTTTCCTCGTTACTAGCTATCCTGCACACCGAAGGGCCCGCGTGCCCCTCCGAATTGTCGGCATTAATAAGTGACCTTCAGCGATCCGAATTTTGGGGCCTTGCGATGCAGTCCACACTTTTTCCAACTTCATCGTGAAAAGTCCACTGACAATGTAATTAACGGCTCCAGTATCGACGAGAGCAGTGACGAGGTGGCCGTCAAATACTACGTCAAGGTCGCTGGTTCATCGTCGTGCGTTGCGGTTGGGTCGTGGTGTTGGATCACGGCTACGTCTATTTGCTGCGCTGCTTGCACGTTGCATCGTGACGTCTTCTTGAGGCTGCGAAGACTCGACGTCAAGACCGTTTTCTTCTTTCAGTGGGTACTTTCGATTTCGATGTGGCGTCATCGTCGTTGGCGGCGACGGGGGATCTTCGGTAGTTCCTCGTACAGCAACCACACTTCCATCGGTTACTGCCTTTAGTTTTCCGAGTAAAGGCGCGGAGATCGGCCCCGAGCAGGGCTGGTGTACTCCCTGCGGTACGGTGAGGCGTAGCGGCCGGGCGACGGCGAACGATAAGCTCGTCGGGGTGTAAACTGTGCTCCCGCGAGGCAGTCGGCGGTGGCATGAGGTCGTCCACCCCATTGTGGGCATGGCGCGTCGATGTTGAAGCCCCGTAGACCCATCCATCGATACTGGCAACGGCGGTAGGTATACACCCGGCCTAACTGCAGTGGCAGCAGAGCGGGCGGCTGTCGGGTGCACGCCAAACGTTGGTTTTCCTTGGCGCGCTGCGTTGTCGGGCTAGCGAACGGTAGGACATCGGTGGTGGTGGTGTTGGCGGTGGCGTCTGGCGACGGAAGCGCGACAGGGAGGCGTCTTGGCATGGGCGTGGAGGAGGGGCTGACGGCAGGCTGCAGTAGCTTGACTCATAGCTTGAAGTTGCTGCTGCACTCACTCAGCCGTGCCCAGCAATTGCTGAGTTTCTTCTCTGACTATGTCTGCGATTGAAGCAACTTGTGGCTGGCATGACGGGAACGTTATCTGCACAGCCTGGCGTCGAGCGGTGGTTGAATTTTCGTGTGTGAATTTCAAAGGTCCTTTCGATAGTCGTTACTTCCGAGACGAATTCTTGATCGCCGTTCGTAAGGGTCCGCATTGGTCCCGCAGAAAGCTCCAGCTCAACTCCTCTCATGAGGAGGCACACTTTCTTGTCCTCAGGTATTTCGTGGTCATCGTGACGGAACAGTTAGGTCATCTCTTTCGTGAACAGAACCACGTAATCATTTGAAAGCTGTATGCGAGTTTCTATGAGGGCTTCCTTGCGAACCACACTTGCAAAAGTGTCAAAGAACTTGGCCCTAAAGACGTCCCACGTCGTGAGGCTTCGGTCCTGATTCTCGAATCAGGTCCAAGCAGCGCCTTCGAAAGCGAAATAGTCATGCCGAAGCTTGTCATCGTCAATCCAGTCCTTGAAGACGGCTACACGGTATAACATTTCAAGCCTGCTTTCATTGTCTTCGAGTGGCGAAGCACGGAAAGTTCGCGGCTCCTTGGCTTGCCGGAGCAGCAGCGGAGTAGGTGGCACAGGCGATGTTACCATAATCGACGTCAACAGTTAAGTCTTCACAATCTGGTCAGGTAGAAGGCCGTACCCCGGTGGCAGGTGTTGTTTCCTGTGGCTAACTAGCTGCTCGTGGCTGGCATCGGGGTTTTTTCCACGACGCAGGAACGCTTCACGGCTTGAAGGGGGCAGCCACTACATAAAAGAAGCACCTCCACCAGATGCTACCTGGTCGTGACATGGCTGAAGGCAGAAGAATGTATGGTCAGATCAGACTGTTTATTTGGGCGAACTTGTGCCCGGTAAGCAGAAAGTCTGGTAACAGTAACACACTTGTACTGATAGCAGCGAATGCAGCGTCGGCCGTCGATCAACTGACAAGCAGCGAAGCGCGTCGGCATTTGTACACTTGCCATCGAATATTCTAGGGTTATCACTTGCGGAGACGTAGGTTCCAGAATAATCTATAATGTTGGCGAAGTGGGCGTAATCTGAACAAAACGATCTACTACAGCCTCGAAGCTTTTTGAACATGGAATGTGCGTTTTGCGGTCAATGTAGTGTAACGGGGTGGTAACAAAACTTGAAGAAAGGAACGTGGCAATATACATTTTTATTGTACTCAATACCAACAATACCATACTGATGCAGTATTTAAATTTTGTTCAAGAGCTTATTTACGAGTCACATAAGCTTGGAAGACCGTTTTAGTGTAATGGCTTTATTTTTTATTTGTAACGTATAAAGACAGAGGTTCTTCATTTGTATATTGCAGTGAAAAGTTCGAAAAAGGTCCTGACCACGAGAGCGAGCTGCAGCCACAGTCAAAGCCCTCCACGCCTCCACCATAGCTTCTGCCATGTTCATAGTAGGTAGCGGTATGAATGCGGAGTCAGTGATTTCCGGTGAAAGAGAAAGGAAGTGCGCCCAGAGCGAGTCCTCTACATAGGCGCGGCCACCTAGTGGTCTCCTACCAAAGCAGAGCACGTGCCGAGAGTGGAGCGAGCGTCGCCTGAGCGGTGGCGCGCCATCTAGTGAGCGCTCTTGTAACAAAGAGCACAGCTGCGCCTCTAGCGGGAGCAATGACCAGCAGCGTACACACCGGCACAATGACGACAGACTACCGCCCAGCAAAAGAAGTAGGCTCTTAAAAATGACACGACGTTTCGGGACAGATTTGGTTCCTTTTTCAGAAGTACTGTTCAGTCGTTAACTCGTTTCCTGCCAGAGGTCGGAAACAAGTGACTTCGGCTTCTCTTTAGTACCAGACCAGGCGCTCCCAAACAGGGCACATCTATAGTTTGAGGCTCTGTAGCATAGCTCACCTTTTTCAAGAACATCGACTCGGTCAGATGGTCCAACCTCATGGTTGATCTTGGCAGCAACACCTATATAAATACGACCAGCTTTGAGGTATTGCAGTAAAAGCTTTGGGCCTTCTCATTTACCGACTAAGACAGGCTCTGAAAAATTCGCCAAGAATTACTCGCACAGGAAGGAAAGCCGGAAGGCAAAGAACAATAAACTTAATCAGTTATGCGGGATTTGCGGGAGTGCACCAATGTAGTGCAGACAGACTTGCGGATGTAGAAGATGGACAGCCAACGTGCGCACTAACTCGAGCGAAGCAGTTGGTCTTCGAGAGATGGAAGGGCCAGCACCTTAATCACAGTCTCTGAAAGAAATCTTGTGAGCTAAAGAACATCATGGATGAACAGTGTCGAATTCCTATCTAGGCAATGGTGGGATGACATCTGGAATTCGATCGATGGTCAGGTGCGAATACAGGGAAGTGAAATCTTGTGAAGTAGCTCCTCACGAGACCGTAACCGAGTCGAATGAGGAGTACTAGCCAAGACCCTCCGCAAAACTACGAGTAAATGAACGGATGAGGAAGTTCTGGATAATATTGTCAAAAAGCGAATGACACCCATGCGCTGCATTTTCTCAATACCTGTTTTGACCTGTTCTCTTAGTGAAATCGGTATCCTGCGTGACACGCATATAAAAAAAGAGGCGGCTTCCGGCTTCAGCGTTATACACTATTCACCTGGAATCGTGCTAAAACTAATAAAAGAACGTGCAAGGAAGGCCTCATAGTATGTTTGCTCACAGGCTTCATGAAATTAACTACGCCTAATGCTTCGAGAGCAGGCAAACAGAGCAGAACGTTGCGCAAAGCATTAACAACATAAAATACCTGGCGAGAAGTTTTCCTTTTCCATTGAACTTCTGCCTCGTACTTGTTTAATACATCAAGACGGGCCCCACTGGCTCTCGTGAGCCCCCCGTCTGCCTTACCCAGTTTCGTGGGTAAACCTGAAAAAACTGAGTACTACCGAAACTCCAGCGCCCGTATCCACCTTGGCAAAGACGGGCACACCATCAACTCTTACTAGAACAAATCGTACCCAGCGCTAGATGCATTGACATTTCCCCAAAAAACATTACTAGAGTCAGTTTCTATTGAGGCGACTCATACCTGTCGTCATTGTGAAGTCTTCTTGAGACACACCTGGCTGAAATTCACTTTGATGCCGCAGTTGTTGCACTTGTGTGCCCTTGATGCGCAAACAGTCCTCACATGGCCGCGGCCCCCACAGAATTTGCAGCGTGAACCTCGAATTCAGTAAGCTATTTTCGGCTGGCTCCTCTGATGCCCGACGGCGTTGATGCCTGCCTCGTCGCACTGCTGGAATGACGTAGCATTGCCGGCACTCCCCGTGCCCCGAAGCTCTTCCTGCTGCTTCTGCACCGCTTCCTTGAGTCACGCTTTCACTAAAGCCATTGCCAGAGTCAACTTGCCGTTCATTTGAAGAGACTCTGAGAGCTTCGCATCTCAAAAACCGACAACGAATCTGTCCTACACTAGGCGTTCCTTGCAGTCGCCGAAGTCACACCGGTCCACCAAAACATGTAGCGCAGTCATGAAATAATCGAAGGTTTCTCCGGACATTTGCTGCCTTCTGTGGAAGCGAGCGCTCTCATGCACCAAATTTCAGTCTTTCACGAAGTACTCTTTGAACATCTTTTTGACGACGTCAAACTTTGTCTGCATCGTCCTCCAACAGGTTAAACGTTGAAAAGATGCCTCGTGCTTGTCGGCTCATGGTGTGGAGCAAGGTGCGCACTAACGCCTCCTCCTAGGGCTCGTTCAGGCCACATGCGAAGCGATAGTCGTCGAACGTCTGTATCTACGCTGTCCACTCCGAGGCGTTGTTGGAGTCGAGCTGCGGAGGCTGAAACAAGCCGTGCGCTGCAGAAGCCTTGGCGCTTCGCGCTTGATGACGTCTCGTTTTCAAACGTGGGTGTCTCGACTGGTTCACTTTCTTGACACCACGTCGTGTTTGTGCGGGTTTCAGTAACCCAGCAACCAACGCACCTCGCCGGTCAAGGATCAAATTGCTGAAATTCAGTTCCCGGGAGCCACCAACCGAAAAGCTCACAGCGTTTATTTCCACTCGTATTTCTAGGCCCACCTACGTCAAATCCCGTGACTTGAGTGAGCACAGATTAGACGCGATAACTGCGCGCCAGCACTTATCACGACACCCTACGACTCCAAGAATTCATGCATAGATAGTGCTGGAAGAGCAGATCACCGCGCCGCCTTTCTACAGCGTCGTCATTCTTGTTGGCACTGACAAAGCCGGAAACCTTGAAAACGTCGTCGAGGGCGATCAGCACTTGCTTCTAAACCGTCTAATTTGCGTCGCCAGAGCCACAGCTCTGCTGCGTGACGGCAAGGCAAAGGTGGTGCTGACAAATTTCAGTCCTGAATACAGGCGCCTCAACCGTGGTACGACAGTCGCCTACATTGACGAATTCGTGGAAGCCAGTAATTCATTCGCTCTCTTTGATGCTGCCTATTCTGCTTCGACAAATTGAGGTCTCGAACGAGATTTCGACGTTAATCTAAGCCTTTCGAAGTGCAAGCAAGACCAGCTTGAGTCTCTGCTGTAGCAAATCAAGGTCTCCTTCTCGTCATCATCGCGACTTCGACAAACCCCAGTCGCAAAAAATTGCATCCTAACAGAAGAAAGGGCCCGACCAGTTCGACAATGAACTCACCGAGTCTCGACGCGCTAGCGCGACGCTATGAAGAAACAAGTCGGTGAAATGCTACGTGACGACATCAATCAGTTGTCTAAGAGTCCGTGGGCACCACCCCTGGTATTGGGGAAGAAAAGGATGGGACCTACGTTTTTTCGTCAATAACCGGCGCCTGAACAAAATCACAAAGAAGGATGTGTACCCTCTCACACGTAGGGATGCGAGCATGCCTATCTAGCACCCAGGTGCGTTCGGTGGTATACCCTCGCTCCCACAGAGGCCAGAATTCGTTTTGAACTACCAAGGGGGTGCCCACTAGCATAGCAAGCAGTGGCTCTGGGACTTTATTATGGGAGAAAAGCGGCTGTTCACACTGCACCAGCTTATAAGAAGTCACATGTGTACCACTGCGCCGTCTTAGGATGCGAAAACAACCAGCACAACAGTAACATGTTACTCAACACTGTCTGTGAAGATCCCTACAAGATGTGGCAATCATGCACGTGCCTTGTTTTCTGATTGCACAGACTTTCATCTACAAGAAAAAATGCCGCGCTCCGCAGCCAGTGGATATAATCGCAATCGTCAGGAAACACTACGAGTCTAGCAAAAGTGCACGAGTAAATATATTTATTGCGTTTACTGAAGCGTGACGCCAGCTGTTCCGCTTTACAGCAGCGATTTACATGCAGTACGCTTGTACAGTGTGGGGCACCAAATCATGGCCGTACTCTTTCGCAGGACGCATGCCAGTAATAGGATATATTACAACTCACGCGTGGATACAAGCACCACGCACTTATACAACTGTAACGGCGTACTAAGGCGACGCAAAGAGATGTGAATGATGCGAAAAGCATAGCTTTCGGCTCAGCAGAACTGCGGCATGCCTTAACTCACTAGGTGAATCTGTGATTTTGGTAGGCGTCACCATATCATTATCAAATCTTGTTCTGGTTGGCATTTTTGCAACGCAAGTGTGTGTTCAGAGTGCCCGACATAAGGGGCAAATGTTAAACACATGCATGGATGTGCACAAGTTGGAGCGAGACTATCTAGTGCTACGTTGACGCCATTACAGCACATATGCTGCCGTGGCACAGCCAAGGCACGCCACAGTGCGACTTAGTGCGACTTAGAAGAAAGCTTTCCAGTGCGACTTAGAAGAACGCCACAGTGCGACTTAGAAGAACGCTTTCCGCTGTTCGCGTTTCTTTCAATCGCATTAGTACGTACCTGAAGTTGCTTTCTTAGTCTGCAGTGCACGTTCTCTAGATATTCTGGACTACCAATGAAAGTCTCCTTGACATTTCACCCGAAGTCAGCTCAAAATTCCAGGAGTTAAAGAGCACGAGACATGCTCACAACCGCACTAAGGTTGTGCAGATTTGCGTTTGATTCGCGGAGAATCTGCTCACGTGGCAGTGCATGGGTATTGTTTCGCCGTGCTTGCAACAGATGGCGCAACGCAGTTTTCAATATGACAGCGCGCACTGAGATCGCTGTGTTCTAGTGTATAGACGAAGTCCTGGAATGACTTCACAGCACCAAATACTTTTCTTCGATGTACCTCAAAACGGGCTCTTGGCGAATTGATGTTGACGAGAGAATCAAGAGAAGATGGCCTTTATAATACCAGACGGCCTTTTTGGGTTTAAGGTCATGCCATTTAGTCTTTGCTCGGCGCCAGTGACGTTCCAGTGCGTTATCGACACCGTCCTGGCTGGATTGAAATGGCAGACTTGCCTCATGTGCTTAGATGACGTCGTCGTGTTTTCCTCGAGCTGCGACAAGAATTTCCGGCGCCTTCAAGCGGTGCTTCAAGCTATCGACATCTCGGGACCATCCGTGTTGCCAGAAAAATGCCGCTTCGCGCATAAAAAGCTGTTTTTCCTGGGAAATGCCATTAGCAAGTCTGGAGCCCGTTCTTACCCAAGGAAAACAGCCGCCATCGCTGATTTCTCGCTGCCAATTGACGAGAAGAGTGTATGCCAATTGCGCGGATTGTGCACCCATTGCAGACGTTTCGTCAAACGTTTTTCACAGATCGCCAAGCCACTAACTCGCCTTACAAAGAGCAACGTCGAATTCAGGCGGGAAGCCCCACAGGAGGAAGCATTTCAGCAACTTGAACAATGCCTCCATACACCACACATACTTGCGCATTCCGATGAATACAACAAAACAGAAGTACACACCAACTCAAGCAACGTGGGACTCGGCGTCATCCTTGTGCAAAGGAATGGCGGCGTAGAAAAGGTTATGCTAGACAGTCGCTATCTGAGACCGAGGCTAACTATTTCACAATAGAAAAGGAGTGCCTTGCCATCATCTGGACAGCGTCAAAGTTTCACCTCTACCTCCATGGCAGGCCTTTCAAATTTGTGAGCGACCACCACGCATTGGGTTAGCTGGCTAACTTGAAAGAGCCTGCGAGTATCTTCGCACAATGGAGCCTCAGACTTCAAGAATTCGACGAGACCGTCGTTTGGAAGTCTGGAAGAAAACACTGTGACACTGACTGCTTGTCTCGCGCCCCCGTCGAACCACCGCTGCCCGACGGTTTGGATGAAAACAGTGTAAAGAAAGGACACAAAAGTGCTGTGTTTATGTACGATTTGTGGCTAAAACGACTTAAAAGCGCCGAGGAACGTCAAACCGAAACTGAAGAAGACGAGCGGAGGGCAGGTGGCACGAAGGCGATAACAAGAAATGAAAAAGAAGAGGAGAAGAAGAAGGAACGTGCGAAAGCGAGCTCGAGGGTGGAGGCCACGAAGGCAGACGAAGCAGTGCGCCGCTCGAGAGGACGAGTTTCTGGGAGCGTTCCTGAGCCGGACGTGGGACCCGTACGTGTCGGCCAGGTCGAGCTCCGGTGTGTTCGTTCGGGGTTGAGTCCGCCGGCCTGTACAAGGTGCAAGGACGGGGCCTGCTGAACGGCTCCTGCCTGGGTGCAGTGGCCGGGAGCAGGTTCGTGGGCGAGGCCTACCGGGCGTGGTCCTCGGGAGCAGGGGCCTGACCCTGAACCTCGGGAGTTGCGACCCAGGCTGCTGGGTTGGTCGCGACGTCCCACTAAACGGCGCTGCACACGGTAGCGCATCCGTGTGCCGTCAGCCGTTCCAGCCGTGCCACCTTTGCCCTCGCGCACGTCGACAACCGCATCATGTCGGGACGACGGGGACCCAAACTGTGAGGCAGTGGTTTCTGCTTGCGAACTGAGAATTATACGCGCTGAACAATGAGTAAGCGTAGCCGCGAGCTCTCCGCATAATAGAGGTCTGACTCTCCTGCAGGTGGCGTCATGCTTGGCGTGTAGGGTTGTATATATAGTTTTATTTTCACCTGCCATTTACTCTCTAGTGTGCAATATAAAGCTTCTTTTGCTCGCATCAATTGTTGATGTTAATCCTTTTTTGTCCGCTATCGACAAGCATAGTGACGAACGTCCTTCAACCATCACAATTTCTGGCGTCCGCGAGACAGGACTAAGCTCTCGCCTTACATCTGAGAGCCTCACGTTGTTTGTGTGTGGCGGACGAGGATGGACGACAAGAAAAGCTAGTTGAGCTAGGGAAGGAGATGGGGCTGAGTGGTGAGGCTTTGCTGGCATGGGTGAGCGCTGAGGAAAAAGAAATGAGGGACCAGAGAGCGAAAAATCGAGAGGAGGCACGGCTAGCAGCACAGGTGGAGCATGAGCGTGAAATAGCTCGCATGGAGGATGAAAGGCTCCTGCTCGAGGAGCGACGTCGTGTCGCAGAAGCGCAGCGGCCGAGCACGAGTTCTGCGGACGATAGTATGGGTGGTGGTCAGAGTTTTCGCAGCCCACACAAAATTATTCTGCCCTACAATGAGAGTAGGGACGAACTGGATGCGTACATCCAGAGATTTGAGAGGGTTGCCATGAGCCAAGGCTGGCCAACCGACAAGTGGGCCCTGTCACTGAGCTTGTGTCTAACGGGAGAAGCCTTGACCGTGGTAGGACGGATGTCTGCAGAAGACCCTACGGACTACGCAAAGCTCAAGCAGACGCTCCTCCAGCGGTTCCGTTATACAGAGCAGGGATACCGCACAAAGTTTAGGGATGCCCAGCCCGAGAATACTGAGACAGGTCGACAGTTCGCGGGACGTCTCTGTGGATACTTCGACCATTGGCAGGAGCTGGCAAAGATTCCCAAAACATATGATGCACTGCGAGACAAGATGGTGTCCGAGCGATTCCTCAGGCGGTGCGACGAGAAGTTGGCTGTCTTCCTGAAGGAGCGAGGATGTCATAACCTGGACACGTTGGCAACGACGTCTGATCAATATTTGGAAGCTCAGGGAATAGTGAATCTCGCTAGAGGAAAAGACGAAAAAGGGAAACCGATGGCTACAGCTAAAGTTGACACTGTCAGCGAAAGCAAAGGAAAACCGCTTTGTTTTCTGTGCAACAAGCCGGGTCATCGAGCTTCCGATTGCTGGACAAAGTCTCGAGCGCCCAAGGCGACGTCGTGCTGGATCTGTATGAAGTCAGGGCACGAATTCGATAGTTGTCCCTCAAACTCGGCAAAACGTAGAGAGGCATCATGTTCCGTCTTGGGATACCAGAAAGCGCAGCATGAGAAATCAATGGAAGATGCGCCTGACAATCAGGATGAGAAACATTGTCATGACATTTGTGATGGGACCCAAAGCAACGCAACTTGCGACAACGGGTCAAAACAAATGCCGACTGTAAAGGGCTATCTCGAAGGGAAGCTGGTTACCGTATTGCGGGATACCGATTGCAATACAGTAGTGGTGAAACGATTACTAGTTCCTGACTGCAACTTGACTGACAACACCCGTACCATTCGCTTATTGGACCGATCTGCAAAAGTCTTACCAGAAGCAGAGGTGTACATAGATTCTCCGTTTTTCAGAGGTCAGGTGCTTGCTGTTTGTTTGAAGAATCCATTGTATGAAGTCGTGCTTGGCAACATTGCGGGTGTACTGTCAGCTGCCCAACCAGCCCCGAAGCAGCCAGCAGGACGTCCAAAACTAGCACAGATTCACCGTGATCCAGTATGCACTGAAGAAGAACCTGAAGATGCAACCTCATCAGATAGAAGTCGACAAGATGACATGTCGGCGGCTGCAGGAAAAGAAAGGAAAAAGCCCCGTGAACTGATTGTTCCTCGGATCCAACCCCTGGATATCAGCCGGGAAGCGCTAAAGAATTTACAGCACACAGATCCCACGCTGGAAACCTGCTTCGCCGCGTTGGAGAAGATCATATCTAAGAAGCCAGCAGTCACTGAGTTTGTGCTGGTACGCGACATGCGCCACCACACGGCAGAAAGGCGAGACTTGGAGCAACTTGTAGTACCCAAGGATCTTCGGAACACCGTAATGAAGATGGCTCATTAAGCCTTCTGTCTGGTCACCAAGGGCAAAGAAGGACAACATACCATGTCCTTACAGAGTTTTATTGGTCGGGTGTACGGGCTGATGTGATATGGTTCGTGAAGTCGTGTGACATATGTCAGAGGACCGTGCCTAAACACCTCGTCGGACAAGTTCCATTGGGAAATATGCCTATCATAGACACACCTTTTCAGCGGGTTGTCATCGATATTATTGGCCCTTTGTCACCAACGTCATCCAAGGGCAACAAGTATTTCTTAACGATGGTAGACTTCGCTACGCGTTACCCGGATGCGGTGGCACTACCGAGCATCGAGACAGAGCGCATAGCAGAAGCACTAGTAGAGATGTTCTCTCGCGTTGGAGTGCCCCGTGAGATAGTGAGCGACCGTGGAAAGTCGTTCACCTCGAGTCTCATGCAGGAACTCGGTCGGCTACTTTCATTTCGTCAGCTACCCACAACGCCTTATCACCCCATGGCCAACGGACTTGTGGAGAGATTTATTGGCACTCTCAAACAAATGGTTCGCCGCATGTGTCAAGATCGGCCGCAACATTGGGACAGATACTTGGCTCCCCTGCTCTTTGCATACCGTGAAGTTCCCCAAACGAGCCTTGGATTCGCGCCGTTCGATCTCCTCTATGAAAGATTTGTACGCGGGCCAATGTCGATCCTTAAGGAACTGTGGACAGGGGCCAACATCGATCCTGAAACGAAAACAACAAACGAGTATGTTATAGACTTCCAGGAGCGACTGCAAGACACCTGCAAGGTAGCACACGAAGAATTCCTGAAGGCGAAAATGACACAGAAGAAATATTACGATAGGAAAGCAAGAGTTCGACAACTATCACCCGGAGACAAAGTATTGCTGTTGCTACCATCAGATAAGAATAAATTGATCTTGACATAGAAGGGACCCTTCACAGTGCTTGAAAAACGCAGTGAATATGACTACGAGATAGATCTCAGAACACGGAGAAGTCTTTTTCACATTAACCTTCTCAAGAAATACCACGAAAGGGAGCCCAAAAATGAAGCATAACAAGCTGCAGTTTCTGTGCAGTCAGACACTGTGGACGAGCGAGAAATTCCCTTTGTTGCCCTGCACCAAAGGGAAACATATAAAAATGTGTTAGTAGCGACTAACTTGAACAGCCCGCAGACAGACCAAATAAGGAACTCCTGAGAGAGTTCCATGATGTATTTTCTGACGTGCCAGGGAAGATGGACCTCGTCGAGTGCAAGTTACGCCTTACCACTGAAACACCGGTAAAGGTACGCCCGTACCCTATACCATTCGCCATCCAAGAAACTGTAGAAAAAGAAGTACAGGACATGCTATCACAAGGTATCATTGAGCCCTCGGAGTCCCCGTATCAAGCTCCCATCGTCGCGGTCAAGAAGAAAGACGGGAACAATCGACTTTGCATTGATTTCAGACAGCTGAATCGAGTCGTCGTTACAGACAACGAACCGATACCGCAAGTGGACCTGATCTTTGCCAAACTAGGTCAGAGCCGCTACTTTTCGAAGTTCGACTTCACCAAAGGGTACTGGCAGGTGCCGATGCACGAAGCATCGAAGGTCTTCACCGCTTTTCAGTCCTCTTCTGGCCTTTACCAATTCAGATTCATGCCTTTCGGCATCAAAACAGCGCCTGCTGTGTTCACCCGACTAATGAGACGAGTGGTAGATGTAATACCGAACGTCTATCACTATTTTGACGATGTGCTCATAGCCACACAAACTTGGGACGAGCACATAACTCTCACCAGGTTTCTGCAACGTGTCAGGGCAGCTCATCTCACAATAAAGCCATCGAAAAGTGAGGTGGCTTTTGCCGAACTGAAATTCTTGGGACACATTCTCGGAAACAATCTTCTCCGACCCCAGATTGAGACAATGGAGAAGATTCAGGCCGCAAAGAGACCGAAGACTAAGAAAGAAGTTCACTCCTTTCTATGTTTAACCGGTTATTATCGGGATTTCGTCCCCAATTACTCCACTGTAGTATCACCTCTAACGGAACTCACTAGGAAGCGAGGTCCAAATAAGGTCATCTGGGAAGAATGCCATGAACAAGCGTTTGTAGCACTACAGCGTATACTATCATCTGGTCCGGTACTGCGATCACCGGACTTACAAGAGCCATTCATATTGCGCGCGGATGCATCTTCATCCAGCATTGGAGCCGTTTTAATGCAGCGTCACGACGGCATGTTTCATCCGGTAGCCTGCGCAAGCCGTAAACTGCTCGAACGGGAGTCACGGTACTCAACAATCGAAAGAGAGGCGCTGGCTCTTGTGTGGGCTATCCAAAAGTTTCATATGTACCTCTTCGGAAACCAATTCGTGCTGCAAACTGACCACCAGCCTCTTGCTTACATAAATTCTGCAAAACACATCAACAGGCGAGTACTCCGCTGGAGCCTACTGCTTACTGAGTATGACTTTGTGGTTGAGTACATTAAGGGCTCCGACAACATAGGTGCCGACTACCTCAGCCGCATTTGACTTCTCCGCTGGTTAGCGTTTAGTGGTGGCACAATTTCTTTTCATGTTAATTCACCCTTTCCCTAACGAAATGAACTTCTGTAAATAATTTTTTCTTTGCTATGTTTTCGCTTTTGGGTACTTCACCTCGCGCGCTTGTGAAAAGTTGTTTTCCCTCTAAACAACTTTCTTGAGCAGGGGGATATCTGTAAGGAAAGGACACAAAAGTGCTGTGTTTAGGTACGATTTGTGGCTAAAAGGACTTAAAAGCACCGAGGAACGTGAAACCGAAACTGAAGAAGACGAGTGGAGGGCAGGTGGCACGAAGGCGATAACAAGAAATGAAAAAGAAGAGGAGAAGAAGAAGGAACGTGTGAAAGCGAGCTCGAGGGTGGAGGCCACGAAGGCAGACGAAGCAGTGCGCCGCTCCAGAGGACGAGTTCCTCGGAGCGTTCCTGAGCCGGACGTGGGACCCCTACGTGTCGGCCAGGTCGAGCTCCGGTGTGTTCATTCGGGGTCGAGTCCGCCGGCCTGTACAAGGTGCAAGGACGGGGCCTGTTGAACGGCTCCTGCCTGGGTGCAGTGGCCGGGAGCAGGTTCGTGGGCGAGGCCTACCGGGCGTGGTCCTCGGGAGCCGGGGCCTGACCGTGGACCTCGGGAGTTGCGACCCAGGCTGCTGGGTTGGTCGCGACATCCGACTAAACGGCGCTGCACACGGTAGCGCATCCGTGTGCCGTCAGCCGTTCCAGCCGTGCCACCTTTGCCCTCGCGCACGTCGACGACCGCATCATGTCGGGACGACGGGGACCCAAACTGTGAGGCAGCGGTTTCTGCTTGCGAACTGAGAAATATACGCGCTGAACACTGAGTAAGCGTAGCCGCGAGCTCTCCCTATAATAGAGGTCTGACTCTCCTGCAGGTGGCGTGATGCTTGGCGTGTAGGGTTGTATATATAGTTTTATTTTCACCTGCCATTTCCTCTCTAGTGTGCAATATAAAGCTTCTTTTGTTCGCATCAATTGTTGATGTTAATCCTTTTTCGTCCGCTATCGACAAGCATAGTGACGAACGTCCTTTAACCATAAAACAGCTTCTTAGGAACAACTGCGGACGACTTCGCCGAGGGACAGCGAACTTATCCATAACTCAGAAGCCTTGTGGAGTACCTCAAGGGTAACAGAACGTCTGCTCCGAATGTTTTCAAGAGAGGACTGGAATTGTTTTTCCTGCGAAACGAAGTTCTCTTAAAGAAGACCTCCCCACCTCTCCAACCTGACCACCTTCTCGTAGTTCTTTCAGCAGTGAGACCAGACGTACTTGAGGCCCTACGCGACAACCCGACGGCTGGACACCTCGGCGTTTCCAGTACGCTGGAAAGAACACAAGAAAAGTACTACAGGGCACGACTTGCCACTGACGTCACTCGTTACGTTAGGACCTGCCGTGACTGTCAGTGACGCAAGATACCGTCGACAAAGACAGCAGGACTTCTGCTGCCCATCGAGCCACTTTGCCATCCGTTGCAGCAAATCAGTATGGACTTACTTGGGCCGTTGCCAACGCCAGATGTCGAAAACAAACGGAGCGTCATAGCAACCGACTACATCACCCGCTTCGCCTACACGAAAACCCTGCCGAAAGGTAGCACATCTAAGGTAGCCAAACTTTTCGTCGAAAACATCATATTGTAACGAATGGAGCAGCCTTACAACAAGGATGATCTATTTACACGGCTTATCAAGGGCGAACTTGTGCCCAAAGTGAACGACGCACAGCAATCAAGAAGATTCGAAGGTCGGTTGTCCTCGTGAGCCTCTGCCTCGAGCACCCTCGTTCTCTTCTTCTTTTTCACGCGCGTTGGCTGTTCGGTGGAGTACTGCGCGCATGCAAGGCCGGCTCGTGCATTGCGGCTGGCTTCATCGCTCTTAGTCGTGCCGTTAGCGTTTCCTCTGGTTCCCAACGTCCGCGTTGCGCGGAGAAATGGTAATTTCCTGTGGCATTATCTCCCCTCTCAAGACGCATCACCCCGATGCTTTCGATGATAATGTATGCCGCGTTTCCGTCTCTGAAGGTTTGTAAGAGGGAAATGGTTGTACAGCATGCAAGTGGGGGGCTAGTCTTCGTGTCGGTCGTAGTACGGTTTCATGCGCAAAATGTGTACACGCTCGGTGGGGTTGCGTTGTTTGGAATGCCCATGTCTTCTAGGCTTGACTTCATAAACGAGGCCGCTGAGTCGTTGTATACTACCTCGTAAGGACCGAAATATCGACAAATGAGTTTTTCAGACAGGCCTCGTCATCGTACTGGGGTTCATATCCACACTTTGTCACCAACTTCATACCATGTTTCACGTCTTCCTCGGTTGTAGCGGTCTGCATCGATTCGTTATTGTAGACATATTCGGTACCTTGCTAATTGGCGGGCCTCTTCCGCTTTCTCTATATAGTCATCGAGATCAGAAGGGTAGTCATCTTGATCTATAGGTAACATAGCGTCCAGTGTTGTGGTAACTACATGACCGTAAACTAGTTGAAACGGGGTAATCTTGGTAGTCTCTTGTACGGCGGTGTGATTAGGGGAAGGTGACGTACGGTAAAATTTCATGCCACTTTTTGTGTTCGACGTCCACATACATAGATATCATGTCTGTTAAGGCGTTGAGTCAGGCCGTTCCTTTGAGGGTGATATGCGGTAGTTTTCCTGTGAACAGTGTGGGTCATGTTCAGCAGGCATTCCATGAAATCTGCCGTGAAAGCTGGTCCGCAATTGGTAATTACAACAGTCAGAGCGCCATGCCGTAGCACTAAGCTCTGTACAAAGAATTTGGCGACCTCATCGGCCGTTCCTCGATGCAAGGAGTCTGTTTCCGGGTATCTCGTTAAATATTCAGTCGCTACAACGATCCACTTCTTGCCAAGTAAAGATGTCGGGAAGGGTCTAAGAAGGTCCATTGCAACTTGTTGGAAAGGTGCTTTCGGTGGGTCTATCGGGTGCAGAAGGCCCGCTTGCATGCTTAGCACGAGGTGCTTTCCGTCTTTGGCATTCGCGGCATGTTCTAACATAGCGCTGTATTGAAGACCATAGCTTGGGCTAATAATAGTGCAGACTGATTCGTGCAAGCGTTCGAGTGACCCCCAAATGTCAAGACGTAGGCTCATCGTGGCACGCTTGAAGTATTTCTTGCCGCGTAATCGGGAACGACAAGCAGAAACTTTTCACGGTCGGGCTTAAAGTTTCTTTTGTAGAGGACATTTCCTAGGAGGCATAACGATGCGAGGCTTGGAGAAAATATACGAGGTACTTGTACGTCCGCTCCTTTCAGGTGTTTGATGAGCGGGAGCAATTCTTCGTCCGCTTGTTGAAATTCAGCTATCTGAGAAGGCTCGACAACAGCCACGAATAAAACGTCCTCTTAATCTGGTAGTGCAGTGTCTGCAGGTGCCCGTGACAAACAGTCGGCGTCGGTATGCTTCCTACCAGATCGGTATACAACAGTTTTGTCAAATTCTTGCAGTCTGAAGCTCCACCTTCCTTGTCGTCCGGACTGGTCCTTGAGGTTGGCGAGCCAGCAGAGGGCATGGTGATCGCTGACTGCCTTGAATGGTCTATCATAAAAGTAAGGCCGAAACTTACTGATGGCCCAGACGGCGGCAAGGCATTCGTTCTCTGTGGCCGAATAATTGGTCTCCGCCTTTGTTAGAGTCCTGCTGGCGTATGCTATCACCTTTTCTTCGCCATTCTGCCACTGTAGTAGGATGCATCCTAGGCCGATGTTCCTGGCATCTGTGTGTATTTCCGTGTCAGCTTTTTCATCGAGATGAGAAAGGATTGGGGGCTCTTGCAACCGTTTTCTTAATTCATTGAAGGCGCTTTGTTGCTCGGTTTCCGACTGGAAAGGTACATCTTCTCTTGTAAGTTTCGTCAAGGGTTTTGCAATCTGCGAGAAATTTCTGACAAATCTTCTATAGTAAGCACAGATACCTAAGAATCTCCGTGCTGACTTTTTGTCTGCTGGCACAGGGAACCTTGCAATGGCGGCTGTCTTTTCGAGATCAGTGTGCACACCATGGGCGCTGACAACATGCCCAAAGAGTCGAAGCTCTTCGAAACCGAATTGGCACTTCTCTACTTCTCTAGCTTGATGGCTAAATCTGCCGAACAGATTGCTTCTAACACTGTTCGCAGGCGCTTGATATGCTCCTCGAATGTAGCGGCAAAGATGACCACGTCGTCAAGGTACACTAAGCAACACTGCCACTTCAATCCAAAAAGTACAGTTTCCATCATGCGTTGGAAAGTTCTCGGCGCACAACAGAGACCAAAAGGGAGAGCCTTGAATTCATAGAGTCCATCCGGGGTAACAAAAGCAGTCTTCTCGCGATCACGTTCATCAACTTCGATCTGCCAGTATCGACTTTTCAGATCCAGTGATGAGAAGAACTTGGCACACCGAAGTCTGTCGAATGTGTGGCCAATACGCTGGAGGGGATATACATCCCGTTTCGTCACAGCAGTTATTTCCGGTAGTCGACGCAAAACCTTAGCGTGTTATCCTTCTTCTTGACAAGTACTACAGGAGATGCCCACGGACTGCTAGAAGGTTGAATAACATTATCTTCAAGCATCTCCTGTACTTGATTCCTGATAACTTCCCTTTCTTTTGGTGAAACGCAGTACGGGTGCTGGCGTACCGGCCTGGTTGTCTCGTCTGTTACGATCCTGTGTTTTGCAATGGTCATGCGTCATACCTTTGAACTATTGGAGAACCAGCTGCCAAATTCCCGCAGAACGTCGTATAGCTGTTTACGTTGGATCACTGAAAGGTTAGGATTTACGAATATTACGTCGCAGACATCAGATATTGGTTTCATATCAGCTGACATTGTTTCCAGGCTGCATATTTCTGTGGATTCACAAACGTCATGAAGAAAGGCTATGGCTGTCCTCTTTGCGATGTGCTGGAATTCGTTCCCGACATTTGTCAGGAGGATGTCTGCGTACCTGTTTCGTAGCTGGATAATCCCTCGTGCCACACAAACACCTCTTTTTAGGAAAACATTCATGTTGCTGTCTGCCACAGCTTTGTACTCAACAAACGTATCATTTCTGACTAGAACCATTACACTGCTCTGCGGCGGTACAGCCACATCATCATCGACGATGCGCAGTGGAGTGATGTATTGCACGTCGGCTCGAGCTTCCTTCATAGCTTGTTCCGTCGAAAATAATACGCTGGACCTCTGCAAATTAATAATGGCAACATTTGCTTGCAGGAAATCTATTCCGAGTATAACTTCTCTCGAACATACGGGCAGGACAACAAAGTCACCAACGCAAGTGAAACCTCGTATCTCAACTTTTGCGGCGCATCTTCCGAGAGGCGTAATAAAGTGACCGCCTGCCGTACGTACTTGAGGTCCACTCCATTCGCTCAAAACTTTCCTGAGGCACATCGCTAAATCATAGCTTATCATAGAGTGATCCACACCGGTATCGATGAAAGCCATGAGTTCTAGCCCGTAAATTACCAACGGCATGTCTGAAGTTATCTTCTCATTACTGCACTTCTTTACCTGGAGACAGTCGTCGTCGTCGTCACGCTGGTGTCGCAGTGAAGGATACTCGTGCTTTGAATCACCAGCGGCCTCGCCTCCACAGGTCGCCCACTTCAGTTTCCCGGGTTTGGAATAGGTGAACGATGCCTAGGTGCGTTTGGAAAGGAACGTGGGCTTGGCGAGCGCTGACGTAGAGGGGATGGTGACCGCGGTTGACGACGACGATGCAGGTCGAAGCTCTGACGTGAGCACAGGTATTCCTTGATGTCAGACGGCCTTCCGTCGTTTCGCGGACACGGTGCGTTGACCGCGAATCCTCGAAGACCAGCTTGACGATATCGGCAAAACCGGTACAGATGGCCAGCCTTTCCACAGTGGAAGCACAGGGGCCTACGTTCCGCATCTCGCCATACATCGCTTTTCCGAGGTCTTGTCTCTGTCGAAAGAGGTGCGCTGCGGGTTGCCTCTACGATATGGCGCGGGCTACGTGTTGTCGGTGCGTAAGTACCAGGTGTCTCAATAGGCGCATAGTGGACAGCAGGCCGCCTGAGCACCTCAGAATAAGTTACCGGGCGTCGTGTCGGTGGTGCATCCCTCTGCGGCTCCCGTATAGCCTGCCGAATTTCTTTTCGATAACATCCGCAATAGACAGTTCCGGTGAAGCGGGTGGCTGCAGCTTGCGTAGTTCCTCCCTGACAACTGACCGGACGAGTTCCCGCAGAGTGTCAAGATTATCGACAACGTTTGCCGAGAAGACCCCTGCTGATGTACAGGCTACGTCACGATTGTATTGCCGGGCTCTCTGCTGCAGCGTCGTTTCTGTTGTTGCTTCTGACCGAAACTCAGCAACAGTGCGCGGCGGTTTGCGAATGAGTCCCGCTCTTGTTTTACCCCATGCATGAGATGACGCACCTTCTTGTCTTCAGTCATGTTGAGATCAGCTCGCTTGAACAGGCGGGACATGTCTTCTATGTACATATTGACAGTCTCGTTTGTGCGTTGATTCCGTGCACGAAGAGCTGCGTTTGCGTTTTCCCGGCGACCATTGTTGCCAAACCTACACAGTAGGTGCCGCCGGAACTCTTCCCAGAACATCAAAGATGCGTCGTGGTTTTAGTACCACACTCGCGCGGCGTCTTCGAAAAAGACGTACACGTTGCGCAACTTGACTGCTTCGTTGCTTTGGTTTATGTTCGCCACCCTCTCGAAATGAACCAGCCAGTCTTCGGCGTCCTCGTACGGGTCACCATGAACACCTTCGGTATGACGGGTTGGCTGACAATGAGCTGTGATGGTACAACTTGGCTAGTCATGGTGTTGGCGTTTCTTGTCTCCGTCGCTGATGCCCTTGGCACAGGGGGAAGTGGTCCAAATTCTGGTGAATCCCCTCAAATACGGCAACTGGTCCGCTGGTGCACCGGCGTAAGCTCCACGGATTGCGGATGGTCAGGGCTTGGACTTCACTCTCTCGTGGGGTTTGGAATTATCTACCCAGCACCTCCACCAGAAAATGTAGAGAGTGTAGCAGCCTCACAACAAGGATGTTCTATTTACACGGTTTCTTAAGGGCGAACATGTGCCCAAACAATCAGGAAGCAATCAAGAAGATTCGAAGGTCAGCAGTCCTCGTTAGCCTCTGCCTCGAGCACTCTCGTTTTCTTCTTCTTCATGCGCGTTGGCTGTTCGGTGGAGTACCGCGCGCATGCAGCACCGGCTCGTGCATTGCGGCTGGCTTCGTCGCTCGTAGTCGTGCCGTTAGCGTTTCTTTGGTTCCCAACGTCCGCGTTGCGTGGAGCAATGGTAATTTCCTGTGGCAATATTGCGTCACGGCGCCCCGGAGGTCATCATCACCGAGCGAGGTACGGCAATTACTGCTGAGCTAACTCAAGTGATTTTGGCATAGAGCCAGAGAAGTTACAGCCGTACAACAGCGTACCACCCACATACCAATGGTGTTACAGAGCGCCTAAACATGAGTGCCACTGACAGGCTGGACATGTATGTCGGGGTCGAACACAGGACGTGGAATGCCATCCTTCCCTACATAACCTTCGCATACTTTACCACCGTACAAGAAACGACGTAGATGACGCCGTACAAGTTGGTCTATGGAAGCAACCCGACAACCATGCTTGACGCCATGCTGCCAAACGTCGCTGATGAAGAAAACATCGATGTCACCGTCAACCTTCAGCGCGCAGAAGAAGCTCGTCAACTCACCCGCCTGCGCATCAAGAGTCAGGAGGCGGCCGACAGCCGCCGTTACAATATTCGACAAAGCTTCGTGGAGTACCAGCCCGGTGACTGTGTCTGGATATGGACGCCGATGCGCCAACGTGGACTCAGTGAAAAACTTCTACGACGGTACTTCGGACCGTACAGAGTAGTTCCACTCGACGTCGAGGTTGTTCCCGATGGCATTAAGAACTCTCAAAGGTGCCGTGCTCGACCTGAAGTCGTCCATGTCATGCGCCTCAAGCCATTCTATGCGCGAATCTGAGGGCTGTATTTTGTTGTTGCTACTGTACTTCATTCCTTGTGCTTATTGTTTATTGTCTCTAATATTCTACCTTCGACATTTGTTAAAGCATCAGGACGATGCCTTCTTCAGAGGGGGGCACTGCTACGATCCTTTCCTCAAGTTTTCTTATCACCTCGTTACAGTACGTTGAACGCCCAGCACGCCTACAATGTTCTAAAAGCTTTGAGGCTGTAGTAGATCGTATTGTTCTGGTTACGCCCACTTCGTCAACATTACAGAGTATTCTGGAAACTACGTCTCGCCCCGCCACGGTGGTCTAGTGGCTAAGGTACTAAGCTCCTGACCCGCAGGTCGCGGGTTCGAATCCCGGCTGCGGCGGCTGCATTTCTGATGGAGGCGAAAATGTTGTAGGCCCGTGTGCTCAAGTTTGGGTGCACGTTAAAGAACCCCAGCTGGTCGAAATTTCCGGAGCCCTCCACTACGGCGTGTCTCATAATCATATGGTGGTTTTGGGACATTAAACCCCACATATCAATCAATGGAAACTACGTCTCCGCTAGTGATAACGCTAGAAGATTCGATGGCAAGTTTAAAATGCCGACGCGCTTCGCCGCTTGTCAAATCATCAACAGCCGACGCTGCATTCGCCCCTATCAGTGCAAGTGTGCTACTGTAAACCGACTTTTTGTTTACCGGGCACAGGTTCGCCGACATAAACAGTCTGCTCTGACCATCAGTTCTTCTGCCTTCAGTCATATCCCGACCCCATGACAATATAATAAACATTGTGTAAACAATCACACTACAACAACTCTCGTGTGGCGTCTTTATATGAGGATGATTGAGTATATGTACAGAGGATTCACCATTTAGAAGATTTACCCTCTGGAGCAAACTCCTTCATCATCATTCACTTCGTGCATATGCGGGAATTTTTTAGTTTTTAATTTAACGTAAAAACGTCGGACTAAATGTGGCTGGATAGTTTGCTGCATTTGTACCAACTTTTACCTAGCAAGACATATCTCTGTCGAATTATTCGCCTTTAAATACCAATTGTTCTTTTACATTATCAATACTAATAAGCTACACAGTACCACACCTGACCAAAACATTGCGGAAATGTCTTGAAGGAACGAACATGTGGCATGACATCAGTTACAATGGGGCCAAATGAAATATGTTCAAACAAATCTCTATTGCATTTATCAAAGCAGGATGGAAATGGTAAAAGAACAACATCACCATTGGGCATCGATGAGACCAGGACTCATCTAGTACAGCCGACACAAGCCTAATAACGCGGATGCTTTAAAGAGCTCGTGTCGCAGAAAACCCGCCTTGGGCGTCGGCCCCATTGGTTGTGAGCAAAAATCGTCAGGGCGTCTGGGACCAAAAGTCAAGTTACCAAGATATCCGCGGGAGGCCGCTATTTGTTCACGTGTGCGCGCATGACCACACTGAAAAAGCCGCGCATTTGGAAAAAAAAAGTGCTCAAGGTCAAGAGGAGCGGGAGTTTCTTTGCCTTGTCACTCCTCTCTGCTTAGCTTCCAGCGCTTTCGTCGGGACGAAAGAAGAGCTAATGCAACTGCAGCATGCGACAAACCTTCGTAACCCCACTCGCACTAGACAGATTCTTAAAACTTTAGCGGCGTTGAATTCGTAAGGCAATAAGCTCTTCTAGTGAATTCAGTTCATGGTTACTTGAAAAAGTGTTTGAGGGCCCCTTTGATGCATTTTTGTTCGACAGGTGCCACGACGAAAACGAGTCCATTCGGTGATAGTAGCGCGCGCTATTCCAATTTACTCTGTGTGCGTGTGTATGTAACAAAACATATGAATAGGTATGCACTTAGCGGTTGAAAGGTTCACTAGGGGCCGCGTTTTGCTGTCGCGTTCAACTCCTAAAGGCGAAGCTTAAGGGTACCGCATTTTTTTGTCTTTCGACGAGATTTTCAGCGAAGCACACGCATACGAAGCCAATTTCTTTTATATCGGTGCTTGCCGAAAAGTCATTCGAGTTCCCCTTTAAATTTAGAAAAAGAAGTACGAAGTCCTGAATCTGGGGAAAAAAATGGGGCAGAAAAATGGGTCTCACGTTTTGAGGTAGTAACATGTCTTATTTTTTTCTATTCCTGAAGTCAACGACACGTTATACTTCATGAAAGGTATTTGAGGCGCTTTAGGCATGCCGCTGTTGAGTAATATTGTCTGAGGATATTGCTTATTCGGAAAGTCAGCGCCTTTCTCTCAGTTTGTTCTCTCTGATGCGAATAATATTTGAAAGTCCTGACGACTTTTTTTCCATGAAGAGAAACGATAGCTACACACAGGAACAGTCACACGATGCGTGCTTGTGGAAACAACTGAGCACAGCTAGTTAGAGAGAAATACATAAAACATGAAAAAGCGAAGAAAGCACATGACTGATTACCCAACAATGAAAAATTTATTGCTACATGGGGTTTACCGTCCCAAAACCACCATATGATTATGAGAGAAGCCGTAGTGGAGGGTTCCTGAAAATTCGACCACCTGGGGTTCTTTAACGGGCACCCAAATCTGAGCACACGGGCCTACAACATTTCCGCCTCCATAACAAATGCAGCCGCCGCAGCTGGAATTCGATCACACGACCTGCGGGTCAGCAGCCGAGTACCTTAGCCACTAGACCACAGCGGGAGGGCCAAACAATGAAAAAGGGAGGCCCAAAAATGACAAACGCCTTCTACCAAAACTGCGTAAGATAGTTCCACCAGCTCAAAACCTATGTTTAAGAAATGATTCAGACGACCCTTTCGCGCAAACGACTGCCTTCTTAACGATAACTAATGCTTCATAAGTTTAGTGCCTTCTCTGTTGCGGCTACCTCACCAGCACTGAACAACGAGTGAAGAGTGAAGAGTAGCACGTAGTAGCAGGAACATGAATGTGCTAACATGCTATTTGCCGGTGACCTAGCACTCACTGTACGCGTGCTGAATGCAATAGCGTCATCACGATAAAGGAATGTATATTACATTGTCCACACGACCCAATTAGACTGTCACATCTATGTTGGCTGATGTGTGGTCGAGAGAGCGTTCCAATCATCAAAGGTCACAACAGACGCTTGAGGGACCCAATCCTCCTCGTCGTTTTTAGATTTGAAACAGCTTATCGGGGGGCTTAGTCCGTCCCTCACTCCCTGCCGCGGCATTCACACTTGCACTACACATGCGCAACCCCTCTTCCTTTTTTACCCTCTCTTACGTTCTAGATCTCTCTCCCGAGTCAGCGGCGAAGGCAACAAAACGCTTCCTCATACAGGACTCCCTTAGTGGATTCATTTCGGAACAATTGCGTCGTCTGCGATCTCCGACGCCAGCGTAGTACTCGTCAATTGGCCTGCCATCCGTGGTCTCCTGACGCCATGAAGCTCTCGCCGAACGGTGCCCCAGCCTCGGATTTTTCGACCATGTCTCCATTCTTTTCCATCTATTCTCTCGTTCTTCGATCGTGCATGGTGAGTGCTTCATTTTATTTATCGTTCTCTTTCTACTATTTTCATTTTATTTCCTTCCCCAACCTCTACAAGGTGCTGCGCTGTGCGGCCAATTGGGCAGATAGAAGTTAGGTTCTTTTTTTCGTTTTCTTGAACCACTTACCTACCTTTAGGTTATTTACGATTTTCTTAGCATGCACAATCTCCTTGTAGTCGTTGATTGTCGGTATTGCGGCATTGCACGTTTCCGTGAGACGGAAGCGTCCGCTTGGCTAACACGGCATCACGTTTGGATATCTCTGGCCTGTGCGTTGAGGGCTAAGCTGTTCACCAGTGCTATAGTCATGGTCACCGGCAGCGTTCACGGCAGTAGTCACCGGCACCGTTAATCGGATTGAGGTTCTGCATGTTGGTACACCTTCTTAAAGCGACCTAGTCTAGTTTCTCTGGTTGTCGTTCACCATCTCCTCGCTACTTGGCATCCACACAAGTCTTCTTTTAGCTGGAGACAGTGTAGTTTGTTGAGCTCCTGCAAAAGGGAGGAAGAGAAGGGAGCGTTTTTTATCTGAGTAGTAATGAATGGCGTGCATAGCACGTGGGTTGATGTTGTCGCATGCCACCTTCGTGCGACAGAGATTGGACAGCTCGTTTCATCAGTTTTGCGCCACCCCGAGCCATTTTACTAGCGCGTAAAAAACGCGATGTGGAAAGGGTGGGGAGAGAGGGTGTATTATACTGAGTGTAACTTCGTATAGAACACGATGGTAACGCTTGCGGTAAAAATTCGTCGAGAGCGTCTACATAATTTTTCTCACAATAAAGTCACGTAGCACCACACAATGCACTACCGTCGCGGCAAAAATCGTAATTTATCGCGAGAGAAAATTTTGCAACATCGCGCTATTACTCTCGCGACGAAAATGGCCTAACGTTACGCAACCGAGTAGCGATTCGCCTAAAACACATCAACAGCTAGTTACGTGGCAAGTTCGCGTCATCAACACGTAAACACTAGTCGTGTGGGGTTAGGTGGTTAAGTAACGTCACGAAAACTACCTAACATCAAATAAACTATTTGTACGCGAAAAAATACCGTGTCACCCCTACACAAATAGCGAAAAAAATTACGCAACATGAAGCAGATACTCACGTGGCATGTTCCCACCACAATCTTGTGACACCTGTGTAGTGTGGGGACACGAACGGAACTGGCGAGCAGCCAAGTCCAGCCGTAATTAGATCTGTTAGCAAAGACTACGGATCTCTAGCAAACGCTTGGCATTACTAGAAAAACACAGCTGCGTCAAACGCAAACACCCCTTATGGTTTGAGACTTCGGTCGCTGGTGCAAGCTGCGTATACTTATTTTGCGAGTCGAACTCTCTAACGCTTTTGTTGCGTCGAGTAGTTCGACAAGACTTTCGTCATCATAAACCAGCACGCACATTATTGTTTCAACCTCAACTTTGACTTCTCGCTCACAACACGTGCGCCAAATTATCGAACGTGGAATACCAAAATTATGACGGGCAAGTCTAATAGTTATACATTTAAACCACGTAACATTCATGTAACAGCTAGTCACGCGACTCAAAACTCATCGCGTAGCAGGTCATCACGTAGAATGTCTAGCCAAGTAAAGTGAAGTCTAGCCATACTTGGTACAAGTCGCAAAACTTCTCTAAATTGAATGTATACCTCTGCTGATGATTTTAGCCTTGGGGCACTAGTGGAAGCTAGAAAGTTGTTTTCTTGTCGTGTTGTCTTGTTACTGCTATTTACGTACCTACTTTTACTATTGCTTCGGCCTCAATAGAGGAATCGCTATTTGGAATCGCGATTCCTCTATTGAGGCCGAAACAGTAGTAAGAGTAGGTACGCAACATATAAACATATACATATATTTGAGCCACATGGCATAAACTTTCTTCAGCTCACTCAAAAACCCTGTCGGGGATTCGGTGGTGATTACCTTCGAAGAAATCACAAACTCCATTTGCTGCTTGACGAAACTCTCAGCGTTTTCATAGAAGTACTCTTGAAATGGTCAATTTTGAGTATTAACGAGAATACGGTGATTGGTGCTGAAGCATCACATTGGTCTTAAGAAACATCAATTTTTCTTTTGCCCAGCTAGAGCTAGTCACTACTGCAGCGGCCAGAGTCGATGTATATATTATGCAGCTTCCGTTGGTGTATCACCCTGAACGAATAACATCTGAAAGTGAAAACCTTTAGATGTGAAGCATCTTATGAGCAAGCTTGATCCGGTGGAGTCCACATTCAACTGCGCATGCGTGTTCCCTCTCCTACACTTTTCGGACTTCAATCTCACAATGCTGACCCAGGCAGCATCTGCTAGCGAGTTTTTTGGCTGAAGAAACGACTGCTCACGCTGCACATACTTTCGCTGGCCACACCGTATATATAGCACTGGAACTTGATTTTCATGGTATTGCCGGTGGGAGGTTTATTCTGTGCGTTGTGTAACAATAAAAATTGGCAGCCTGCGCGTTAACAGCTGTTATACTACAAGTCTGTGTGTCGAATCAGAGTATTCTGCCTCTTATTCACCATTATCAGTGATTGGTTTGTTCCAGTAGGAAAAACCGGTTCATCATTGCGTGCTTAGTGCCTCCGCAGATTTGTATCCTGCGCAAAGCCGCGACGAGCGCCAGTGTCAACGCCGTCAACGGTGAAAAAATTATCGCGTGCTTTTTCGCATCTACACAATGTTGCCTTTTTGCCCACGTGGGGTATCATACCGACAAAACCGTACGAAAAAAACATATACTAAAATTCAAGCGAAGTGATGTCCATTCCTTTTATGTGTTCACGAAAAAGGGATAGAATGGGGCGATAACGGCGTCCACCCAATGAACTTGCACCTTTTTAACAAGCGTGGAAACAAAATTTTGTCCGCTTTGGCGCTCTGAACTGTTTGGTGCTAGGTTATAGGAAACCTGCCACGGTGGTCTAGTGGCTAAGGCAATCGACTTCTGACCAGAAGGTCCCGAGATTGAATCCTGAACGTCGCATTTTAGATGAAGGCGAAAATGCTCGATGCCCGTGCGCTTAGGTTTAGATGCACGTTAAAGAACCGCGGGTGCTCGAAGCTTTCCAGACCCTCTCCTACTTTGGCTCTCATAATAATATGGTGGTTTTCTCTACAATTGTTATTAATAATTGGTTAGAAGGAGCACTGACACAAGGCCACCCTTTAAGGAATAATAGTGTCCGCCCGATACACGAAATCACTTTAGTTCTTGTGTTTTATGTGGCGCATTGTTTCTAAGCGTAATACCAAATAAAACTCGGCTAGCGCCTAAGCTTCGCCTTGAGGAGTGGGATGTGATTGCGTAATAGGTCAATGTGCGGATTGTATTCTGAGCTAAAAAACTGCTTCGGTTCTCGGTGCTTGTCTTAAACGCACCATAAAAAAACAAAAAAAAAGGTTCCGGCACCTCCCTCCCCTCCTTTAACATTGGCACAATAAACAACCCTCATGGTCTTGAAATTCTGAGTATCTTTTACACGCCCGATTGTTTTTTTTTTCATTGGCTGTATTGTGGCTGTTAGTCAAGCATCATCTAAATATGTTTCGCGGTTACGCATAGCGCTAATACTAGCTGTCTCTGAGAAACTGACTGTTGTGAAATTAATTCCTTATTCTACCTGCAGGTACAGCTGGTAACGAAAGGCTACAATAGTGCTTCATTTTCTTTTCAGATCGGGTACTTAAATTGTAAGCCTGTTACGACTATGTTAAATAGAAACAGCGAAAATACCGATCCTTCGGGCGTACCTAGACTGCCAAAAAGAATTTCGTCTGAATTTAGCACTGCCTAATGCAATTAGGTGGTTCTGTTGGTGAAAAAATCTCTTCATTGTGTTTTTCATCCCTCCCGAATTTTGCTAAAAGCACAGTAGGAACAAATAAAGTATGCCTTACTTATAAAACTACCCGACTACGAGTACATCATAGCTTGTTTTAATATTCGGATGTAGTTTCCTTAGTCAAACAACGCAACATTATTTCAGAGGTCAGTGCAATAGAAATTGCATTTTACATCGCCTGTCCGTAAGCGAACCTTCCCGAACTACACTGGCGGCATACATTGCTTCCTGTTGTGAAGGGCTGCTTCTTGTTTTTGCATTACTGATCTCCCCCTTTTCGATGCTCTTTCAAACACGCGCCGCTGCCGATCAACAGTGCTTGCGTGCGCGGGTGAGGCGGCGCGCTAAGTCGCGACGCCTGCCCGCTGGTTTCCTAGGTGAACGCAGCAACGAGATAAGGCAGGCGCGAATAATACCATGTGCCAGCTCAATGACACAAAAAAATAATATCAGGCCTGCTCACTGCCATCGCGACCATGTGACATACTTGTTTTGCCCGTACGAGCACGCTTACTACATGAGGCTGTTAGCCTATTGCCACCCATCATCGTCTCCCATTAAATTTAAAGCGTTCGTGCCGAGTTTTAGATGCCTAATAGCTTTATTCTGCCTTTTGGGTAAAAAAAAAGGCACTGCTTTAAGTAATGTGCTGCCCTTGAAAGCGTTTGGAGATTCACTTGTGAGCCATTTTTTACACACACTGTCAAAAATTGTGCCCTATCATACGCGATGTGGATCCTTAAGAGCTAAATTTCATGGACCAACAAAGTGACGAAACAAATTAGATAAATTTTATCCAGTCTTCACTTCACTCACGCACGCACTCACACACGCACGCACACTATCTAGAACACGTAGAAAAATTGTTCTTACTCATTTAAGAAATTTCAACCGTTTCGTTTCTACTCTTTCGAACATCTGCCTTCATACACACGTAGGTAATGAGGAGAGTGTGTGCTGCCGCTTAGAGTATGTTTTTCATCGTACTATCAGGGTGATCATCATTGCAAGGGAAAAGAATATTCATTGTTTCACAAAAATTTCTCGGGACCAGCTCAAAGAGTGGCGTTTCCTCTTTTGCTCTGGCCCCTCTGGCATTGGTGCGAAGTCGGTCACGTAACTTACGACTTGAGAAAAGTGCTAGTACTGGGTATCTGTTAAAACGCGAAGTTCGGTGGGTGCTTCTACTGCACGGCCGATTAATAGATCAGTATACTTTTGGCAGTGGTTCTTAACTATTTGAGCTTTAAGTAGAGCTCACACACACGAGAATCATTTAAGAAAGCGTATTACCGTAATTGTTTGCAGGCATCCACATTCCAAGGAAACATATTTAAAGACATATTTAAGGTGCGGACGAGACAGGGGCTAAATTATAATACCACAATAAAGTAGATAGAACACCGGCAAGAAAATACGATGCACAAAACCGATGCGCTAATGCAATGCAACAGCATTCCTTTCCTTTTTATCAACCAAGTAAACGGTGGCTACGCAAGCAGTACACGATGCTAATCGCCAAAAGCAAAATGTTTACCGCCGCTGAAAGAAAAATGCCTATTCTGAAACATGCTGCTACGCGCGTTCTATATTTTAATGCCAAGGCGTACACCAAGAATTTATAAGCACACATTACACCTTTATTTTATAGCAAGAACGGAACATCGTGGCGATGGGGCCATCGGAACGACCTAGAAATATGCAGTACGGACACACGTACCTCAGTGTCACAAAGAAAATGAATGTCGCCGTCAGGTTGACAAACGACACGCTTCCACGTCGTTGTTCGGTTGTCCTTGAGAAATGAGAACATCCGCAACTTCGGTCTCTTTGCCGCAAACATTCGCCACGCAACATCGCCCAACCGTTGGGATTGGTAGCGGTACAGATTGAAAATATCCAGTGCACAAAACGCATCACATATCTAAGCTGCAGTTCACTGGCACCGAAAAAGATGGTCTTCTTGAAAACGTTCAGCGGGCTTGGCAATCCATGTCTGTGTAACGACGAGAGCAAGCGTCGGCACCTCTGGGCAGTGAAACACACCGTTCTAAACGGAGTGGCGTCCGAACTGACGCCTGAAACAGTGAGCAGGTCTGAAATTATCTATGTGACATTTTCCAGCTACTAAGTTTAACCTTTCTTCTTTCGAATGAAATACATTCACTTTTTGTACTTTGGGTATTCTTTTTTAATATCTTCTATTATACTACGGTAAAAAGCGCCGTTTCATTTCAGGCACAGGGGCAGCCACTCTGCCCCGCAGCGTGTTCTGATAAATACACGAGTGTTGTACAGCCATCTCGAATAGTTGCGGGGCTATCCTGCCACAAGGTAGCAAAAGCAGAATGACAAACCCCGTGCTATGTGTAGGGAGGAATTCACTACGCACACGTACTTATATATATATATATGGTGACTGCGCCCAGCACCTCCACCACTTATGAGGAAGAACTTTATTCGAGGCGAGATCGAGCTGGCACACACTGATGATGATATCTACAGATGAGGAAATTATACAAATGATGACGAAACGTCCAATTGATAAAGAACAGTCGGTGACTGCGCTCACACTATATATATATATATAGTGTGCTGAGAGAATATGAATTTTCATTTTACTTCAGCATACAACTGTGTAATACTGAGTAAAACTCATTTATTGAACCTGTTTTTTGAGTAACTGTTAACTTCTTGGAATACCTAGCGCGTCCAATATTCCCACTTACGGTGCGCACAGAAACAGGGGTATTTCGCAATACAGTCGACCTAATGATAAATATACTCTGTTTTAGGAATAGAACGGGCCGAAACTGCGATGTGATGCCGCGTTGTACCGCAGAGTGAAGCGTCCGTTAAATTGTTGACGATTTCCAATTCTCGAACTTGCACAATATTGCGGTAAACACGTGTGCTTGCACTTTGTCTCCTTCGAAATGTGGCCCTCTAACGCCTTATGCGCGCCACCTCACCGAGTTCAGTGATCGACCAGAATTACATGAGAATGCATAAAACAATCAAATCTATGCGTCCTCTATCCAAAAAAAATTGGCCCGAATCCACATGTTACACTGTAGATGTCGTCAAAAGACGATAGTCCTGCGTCTAGAGAGAGTGAACAAAACGTTTATTTGATGTTGTGCGCAAGAAAAGCGGTGATTGGTATTCTGCAGGCACTACGTTAGAGTGCCTCGAGCGTGTGGTGGAGGCGAACGAGCGCATCTAGGCACGTTAGACACAAGGGCCAACTGGCAGTTATCTTCGGAAACAAAGGCGTGCAGCCCGCGGAGAAAGATGCGCGCCAGTCTCGGAGGTGACAAGGTGTAGAAAGCAAAGCGGCAGGCAGGTGCCACCACCATGACGTCGTAGCAAAGCATTGGAAACACCTTTTAGGAGCGAAGCTCCTTAAGGCGTGGGCTGTGCGTCCCCATTATGTAGCCACCTCTCGTTTAGTTCTAAGTATTACGCTAGCCACCGCCCGATCTAAAGGGTACAGCCATATCCATCCGTCCATCCGTCCGTCCATCCATCCATCCATCCATTCATCCATCCATCCATCCATCCATCCATCCATCCATCCATCCATCCATCCATCCGTCCGTCCGTCCGTCCGTCCGTCCGTCCGTCCGTCCGTCCGTCCAAAAGATGCAAGATGTTATAAACTAGACGGCGGTACGTGTAGTTGATTATGAAAGATGCGAGGTGTTATAAAATAGGAATGATGCCACATATGGCGCGTGTCATTGTTCCATATAGTGCGGCGACGTACGCTAGGGGGAGCATTGCAATAAAATCGTGTGGGCAAAATGTACGGAGGATTCATGGTTTACCAGGTTTACCTCTGGAGCTTCGCCCACTCATCATCATTCACTTCGTGGATATGGCGGCATTTTTTTTGAGCATCGCGTTGCACTGTCAGCGCAGCGCGAATAAACGCTACATTCCTTAGAGTCATTTGTGTGTGCCTCTTCTAGTAAAAAGGCAGACATAGGAAACATCGAAGCGTTGTTGTGGCGCCTCAGATATGCGCAATAATTGCTTTTCAATTGATAATCGCACAGCTATGAACGCCAAACCTTGAGCAATATTGGTGGGCGCTGTGGATAGGGTTGGCCGCTTGGTGCCGTTTAAGGTATCGTTAAGGCGGACAAACAGACAAATATACAGACAGACAGACAGACAGACAGACAGACAGACAGACAGACAGACAGACAGACAGACAGAGAGACAGGCAGACAGACAGATAACCCAAAATTTTTCTGTTGAAGTTCCCAAAGAAAAACTATCATCTTTAAAAAAAGCACTGAAGCACGTCGTATCTCAGCAGAAGCAGAGACTGACAAGCCCGAGTACACGATGACGTCATACCAGAGGCAGCGCGTGCGATCCGGCTATTCCTGTATAACTCGAGGTGCTGACTCTAGGCGGCGCCACACTGGTTGGCATTGTTTCTCTGTCTCCCAGTGTTGTCTGGCACACTTGCGCAGTCTGCAGTCTCTGTTCTGGTGCTTAGGTTCAAACTTTTTTTCTTCACGATTTGTATTACATTTTTTGTGGCTTACGCTTGCCATAACCGCTTTCTCCATCGTCGTTGTCATATCCACGAGTGTTGAAGATTGGGCGAGTTGGTTCGTCGTACTTGAACTGGTATAGCGCATTACGGGGAAGAAGAAACGGCCGAGCAGACCGACACAAGAGGACAGAGCGCTAACTTCCTGAGTTAGCGCTCTGTCCTCTTGTGTCGGTCTGCTCGGCCGTTTCTTCTTCCCCGTAATGCGCTATACCAGTTCAAGTACGTTGTCATATCGTTCGTCACCGCATGAACCAGTGCTCTTGTCAACAACAACGTGGGTTTTATTTCGTGGTTGAAACTGCGACGCTCCCGAAGAAACGCAGGTGCTTTTCTCCAGACTCCATTTTGTCCACGAAGCTTTTCAACTCGCCATGTCATGTAAGTATGGACTTTATTGTCTTTATTTTTGAGACTGCAGGCTTGCTTTCGTGGATATTGTTTTAGTGAAACGTTCCAACTTGCATGGCATAGAGTGACCAGATGTTTCGATTTACGTGAGACGCGTCTCAGTTTTGCAGCGGTGGTCCCACTTTCGCGCCTACTTGACTGCTTTCGGGACGCTGTTTTGTGGCGGTTTTTAGTGAATTCCAACTTGCAGTGGCTGTCAGTTTGCCCGGCAACCTTTTATGCCCTGCCGCGGTGGTCTAGTACCTAAGGTACTCGGCTGTTGACCTGGAGGTCGCGGCATTTAATTCCGGCTCCAACCGCTGCATTTCTGATGGAGGCGTAAACGCTGTAGACCCGTGTGCTCAGATGTGAGAGTATGAGAGCACCTTAAATAATCACAGGTGGTATAAATTTCGAGAACCCTCTACTACCGCGTCTCACAAGATCATATTGTGGTTTTTAGACGTTAAACTCTACATATCAGTCAAAAGCCCTATCTGGTTATGATACTCTATCTCTTTCTAACTTGAGTTCTTACCCTCTTCCGCCTGCTGTATTTCATGCTTTCTCTATTGTGCACTTTGTGTTGGTCTCGCTCCCTCGTCCCTAGTAACGCAATCACATGGCTTCCATAAATGGTTCTTCAGCCATCTCGCCCGGATATCGATGTGGTTAAGACGCTCACCTTCAAGCGTGGATACGCTGCCTAAGAATTGCGCCTGGAAATTTCAAGGCGTTTTCATAATTTATTCGCCTGGAAACCTTCACTCCATTGAGGGGATGTTTTAATGACCTCATGCCTCCCTCCTTATTCTCGATTCAGTCGGTACCTCAGGCCATGGTGCACCGCAGCTCCAACCTCTTTTTTCGCCACTCAACCTCAATCTTTTTGTTTACATCCCGCCCTTTCGCTCTAATGTCGTTTTCTTTCACGTCTGCTGCTACCTGTTGTACGCGGTAGTGGAGCTCATCTGATTCGTGAGGCCCCCACGTATTTGAGTTGCTGGGTTCACTCCAAGCACTTCTATACTAACGCAATTTACGCTATTATAAGTGCCATTTTTCGTTTAAGCTATATGACATGTGCTTCTTTCCGGCATGCCACACTGCCCCCCTCCTGTTCAGCCCGCTTTGACTTATAAGAAATATGGTCGCTTTAGTGTGGATCTTACTATTAAATTTGTTTTATTATAGTAATATTATTATTATTATTATTATTATTATTATTATTATTATTATTTGATGGAAAGGTAATATCAAAGAAAGCATGGCTGGTCAACCTCTTACAATTCCTTAAAAAATTTATACATGGTTGCCTGCTAAGTGGAAAGGAGAGATCCGCAATTGGTTTTCCTGAAAAAAAGAACAATTCTTTTTTTGAAGCACAGTAAACCAAGTGGCATGCTTAGCTGCCCTGCTTTTCTTTTTTTTCGACTTTGAGAATGAGTTCGACAAAATATATTGAAGCTACGTTAAGTCACGAAAACGAGTCCTGTTTGCACCGGAGCGCGCTGGGCTGCGCACGCTCGCTTGATCGTTCATCCAGCACTCATGGCCACTCCCGTCACCAAATTATTTATAAATTGGCGGTATCGGGGCAATTGACAGCTAATTCAGTGCAGCCTTGCCTTATAAGAAACCAAAGTGTAGGCCTGCATTCCCTACTTATCAGGCAGGAAGCCCGATCTGCAATAGCCTATCGCGGCGCAATAGAATTTCGGACGGGCCATAACTGCAATTGAAACCATATTATGTAACATGTCTTTATTGATTAGGAAAGCTAATGTGCAAGAGAATAAGTGACAAAAGGTTAAGAAATATCTCCTATAAGCTTATTTCATAATAGCATTCAGAAATTTCACTTGCATGCTCATTTCTTGAATTTAGTGCGAATATATATTTTATTTAGGAATCGTATTAATATTAGCTTCCATGGTTTTTTGAATAAGCATGCTGAGAAAATAGTGCGGAGTTATCACCATTCTGTCTCAAGCCCTCTTCGACATGGTCTGCCTACCAGGCAATAACATTTTTCGGGTAGATTTTCAGACTTTTTAACAAAAAAGCATCAGACCTACCAAGTGAAGCGAAAAACTGAACGTAAGCACAAATACGCATATATTTAGCTGAAAATTGCAAGTACGAAGGGCTTTTTTTTTATAATAATCACCAAAGTCAGAAATAACAGCAGGGCAGGTAAGCGTGGCACTGCAACTCGGTCATTATTGATTTACTGAGCTTGGAAATTTTTTTTTCCGGCAAGGACAAATGTGCATCCCTTCTTTACACTTAGTCATCACGCAACAATTTGCCAGTACTTGCCGAGCACACGAAAGCGCCCTTGGAGACTCCTGGGCATGTTCTGACATTACTAAGGCTCAGAATGAAAGAGAGCTGTGGTAGTCGGTGCGTGTTCATTCTAAAAGAGAGAGCGTCAAGATGCGGACGTAGGAAAGACGTCAGGACATCTCATACGCCTACTAACAACGCCTACTAAATTTCAAGGCCGAAAGGCTGCCGCAGTGACGTCAGAGCTTGGGGACCAGTTGCCCAACTGAGCATGCTCAGTAAGACTTTTTTTTCCACATCTTTTATTCGGCCCATTCAAGCCCCAGCAGCTGCGAGAGCGGGAGCGTTGGTTCTCCTAAAACGTGAACGAAACGCAGGCTTTCCGCCGCGTTCGTGGCGTAACTAGGCCCCCACCCTCTGACGTCACTGCGGCAGCCTTTCGGCCTTTCAATTTAGTCGGCGTTGCTACTAACAACTGAAAATGGACACAATGACGAAAAAGAAGGGAGAAACGAAAACTTGTCCCCATGTGGCCATGCAATACGTGACCTTATCAATCCGTGACGCGTGCTTACCTTTCACGTAGACCAGATTGCGTGCTAGATTGGTAAGTTCACATTTTGGATGGACAGGCACAGATAAGTTTCCGTGTGTTCTTTTAAAAGTGAAGCATTTCTTAGCGAACTTCGGCCACTTTGCGCGTATCTATCTATCTAACCGCCTACGACTTATAAGTGTGAATACACTTTATAAGCGACCCCAAACCATCCACCGCCGTCGGCGGTGGCCGCAGTCTTTTCTCTATCTTTAAAAGAAAGAGGACTTGGCGGGCCGCAGCGCGACGCTCTACCGAATAAGCCACGGACGCGACGCTGATATCGGTGTCAGTAACGCGCCTTATCTCCTCCCCCTTCGCTCACTCCTCCGCTCTCCTCGCTCTCGGCAGTTGCGCACGCACCCCTCTCTCTCGCGCGCCCGCCTTCTCTCTGTCTCCCGTCGAGAGCGGGTCATGAGGGGGAGTAAAGTTAAAATCCGTTGGCATTCGCCAGTGAGTTAACGTAAACTCCCCCGTGTGGTCAAATTGCGATTCCCAGGAATCATTACACCATAAAGGCACCATACTGTGAATAATAAATACATTAGTGAGAATTAATAAATACCCCTCATAGCATCACCCCGTGTATTCGCAGTTAACCATGTTCCCCCTCGGGGAAATGCTTGGGAGTTTTTAGCTCTCCTGGGCGTTTCGATAATGGTATCAATACCAAACTTTGCATGCCATAACATGACTCTATGAAAAACATATTTGACTAGTCATGACATGAAAATCGTATGTATGTCATCCATGTCATGATTTACATTCCATACACCTGTAGCTCTTGCTGTGGTTTCGTTCATGTTGTAAAACCGGTATGGTATGACATGATTGCATTGCGAACAAAAGCGACAGACCCTAATATGATAATCATGAGATGCGTGTTATGTAACATGACCACATGCCATGCTCATGATGCGCTCACAGCCATTTCGCTAGCTTCACGTATACCAAAGTTGGCGGTACGGGACGTTAATGGAGGACGAATGTATCATACTGGTGCAAGCATGAGAAACATGAGATGCGTTTCGTGTAACAACTTGAATACATGCTACGCTCATGATGCCCTCGTGGCCGTTTCGCTGGCTACACATGTACAAAACTCGCTATTATGGGACGCGAATGGATGACATAGGTGAATGAACCATCCAAACATGATAATCTTGACATGCGTGTCATGTAACATGACTACATACCACACTCTTGATGCGCTCGTGGCCGTTTTGCTAGCTTCAGATATGCCAAATTTGGTATTACGTGACGCCAATGGATGAAGAAACTATGTGACTGGTGCAAAAATGATAATCACGAGATGCGTGTCATGTGAGAACATGTCTACATGCCACAGTCAAAGCGCCAATACATGTCAACTTCACGTGGTATGCGTGCTCGCCGGCGTTCATTTCCTCGCGTCGCGCCGGCGTTGCGACGCCATGCGCTGGTCCTGCCATATACTCGCAGGGGCACGCCGCGCTCCATTGCTGTGACGCATGCGCGTTTCAGCGCGTCCAGCGTTCCTCCGTCACGAAAGGAGGGAGACGCAGTGTTCTCTTTCGCGCCGTTTGCCTTCGGGCCACGCTGACGGACGCTGGTCGCGCGTGGCGTCAGACTATAGAGTGCTCACGTTTCGCTAACGTAGCGTCGCTGTGCTCAGCGTGCGCGCGCGTCAACGCTACATTAGAATATATTGGGCCTTTCATTATGCGCTTGTAGCCGTTTTGCTAGCTCCACATATACCAAATTTGGTGTTACAGGACGTTGTTGCATGAGGATATATATATATATATGACTGGTGCAAACATGATAATCCGGACACGCGTGTAATGTAAGAACATGATAACATACTACGCTCATAGCATGCTAGCGGCCGTTTAGCTAGCTTCTCATATACTAAATTTTGTATCACGTGACGTGAATAGATGACGAAGGTAAACGACACATCCAAACAATATGATCATGACAGTGAAGTCTTGTACGGCATAACCTTGCTCCACGTCGTAACGTTGTGTTGATTTTAAAGTGACATATCAACATTTCACATTCGTGCTTCGCATATCACCAATTCCCACCGTACGTGGGATCTGCAAATTCTTTTTCTGCCACTGCGCATATTTTCAGTTGTTAGTAGGCGTATGAGATTTCCTGACTTCTTACGTATGTCGGCATCTTCACGCTCTGTCTTTTAGAATAATTAGAAAGGCTTGTTTCTAAACGTATGGCGCGTTTTCTGGTGAAACCTGCAGGGATAAGCGAAGAATTGCACCTGATGTCACGCTATGTAAATCACGAATAGAGTGGGTGCATTAATGGGCCATTCATTACTGGGCGTTTAAATCATAAATAGGCCCAACCATGATGGTCTAAGGTACTCGGATGCTGACCCGCAGGTCAGGGATCAAATCCCGGCGGCGGAGGCTGCATTTGCGATGGAGGCGGAAATGCTGTAGGCCCGTGGGCTCAGCTTTGGGTGCACGTTATATAACCCCAGGTGGTCAAACATTTCCGGAGCTCTCCACTACGGCGTCTCCTATAGTCGTATGGTGGTTTGGGACGTTAAACACAACGTATCAATCAATCAATGAAACTATAATTAGTCTTCAAAATTGGCCTTCAGCGATGTGAGCGTTGTGTCTTACGGGTGCGTTGTGGATACTTCATCATTTTGGAAAATGGTGGATGTGGTAGAGCGCGCTTCGCAACTGCACTTGCAATTGGCATTTCTGGATACTTCAAAACTGCCCATGCTTAACGCATAGTTTTTCATGTTCTCGCGCAGCGGCTAAGGTGTTTACATTGTAGCGAAGCGTCGCATGCAAATAAGAAAGCTAGCCAAAAGGGGCTCATTTGCGCTACCTCCTGCCATTCCAGAAGTTGAAGCCGATGTGCGCTCGAACTGTCACACCCAGTTATTTATTTTATTTATTTATTTAAAGTATACTGTGGTCACAAAGGACAATGCAGGCGGGAAAAAATGCAGTTTCAAATTTACAAGCACAAATGGAGCCGTAAGGCTCCATTTATTTAGAGTTATTTAGAGATATAATTATCCAGTTATTTAGAGATATAACGGAAAGCTCAAATACGGCTGTAATGAATATCTTTTTTTATTTCGGGTGCTTTGTTTTGGACATAACTGAATATATGCGCTACTGTGGTCTCTTCTGGTTTTCTGTTCGGTATAAACTAATGGAGCGGTTTGTTTTTGCGCAACCATTAACAGCAACCAATCCTTTCAGATAGACATTGATAATTTTGTCATTAAAATATTGGATGGATTATCTTGTGCTAATGAAATCGACCAAGAACACAAGAATGCATCTATTTAAAATTCCGAATGATTACTTAAACTATTAACCGCAACCAATCCTTTAAGATAGACATTGATAGTTTTGTCGTGGAAATATTGCATGGACAATCTTGTGCTGATGAAATCGACGAAGAACACAAGAATGCATCTATTTAAAATTCCGAATGGTTACTTAGATTTGTTACTCCCCGCAGGGGCGCCTGCGCAAGTAGGCGTTTGGTGTGTAGCGACACCACGGACCCGAGCTAACGGGGGAGTTTCGGCTCCCTCCCACGCCTAGCCGTGCGTGGCTTTGCCGTGTCCGGGGAAAAGGGGATCCTGGGGGTTGAGCTGACGCTGGGTGATTGGACCCTTAAGGCCCCCCGGCAGAGGCAACACACCCCTTTGGTTCCGGCTTCACGTAGACGGCACCCCTGGGCTGACCCACCCGGGGGAAATCGGCAGTCGCCTTTTCCTATCACTCTCTTCCTACATCTTCTTTATCTCTCTCTTTTTGTCTGTCCTGTCATCTTATTTTTTTCGTTTACTTCCGAATTTCCTGGCGGCGAGGGTTAACCCTGTGTAGTTACCCAACCTTGGGTAGTTATATTCGGTTATAGCGGCGATGCATGGCTGGCGTCTCCAAGTGTTCACTAGTCAACCTTGTAGCGTCCCCTTGTTGGGCTCGGTGATGGGTGGCCACCATCGCCACCGAACTTTATAGTATTTTTATGGCAAAAGCTTTTCCCCTCCTTCCTGATCGCTCCCTAAAAAGGTGGCGCACCGATGATACTTTCCTGCTTAACACACGAAAGCCGACATTCCCAAAGTACCATGTAATCCACAGTCAAAACGAAAACAAGACAGTCCGAGCCATTTCACCTTTCCTCGTTTCCAAAACTCTCACAGAAGCAATAGGCCCAGGTTATAAAGTGACAAAGATGGGAAGTGGCGATCTTCTTTTGGAGGTTCGTGACAAAGCTCAGTATGAAAAGCTGTCTAAGCTTGTAGCCTTTGGGGAATTTCGGTGGGCCCACACAGGCCCATGAACACTGTCCGTGGCGTAATTTCTGATGATGATCTTACTGAGCTTTCTGAAAGTGAGCTGCTCGAAGGTTGGCAGGACCAGAACGTGGTCAAAGTCCAACGAATAACAATAAGGCGCAACAACAAACTGACCCCTACAAAACACGTAATAATTACCTTCGGAACAAGTGACCTACCAGAATCAATCGAAACCGGCTATTGTAAGTTTCGTGTAAGACCATACATTCCCAACCCTCGTCGATGTTTCAAGTGCCAACGTTTCGGTCATGGATCGCAGAGTTGCAGAGGGCGTGCCACTTGCGCAAAGTGCGCATCCATTCAACGTATATCGGACAACTGCACCTCAGAAACAACTCATTGTTCGAACTGTGAAGGAGATCACGCTGCCTACTCACGATCATGCCCCGCATGGAAAAAAGAGAAACAAATAGTAGAACTCAAGGTTAATTCAATCTCACATTCCAAGAAGCACGCCAACGTTTTGCAATACACAACCCATCTTATCCCTCTTTTGCAGATGTGACGCGCCGGGGCGCCGCGTCACATGCCTCGGCACCCGCGAATGTCACACATGTGTGCCCGCGGTCGTGCCGCCAGCGCCCCCGGCTGGAGCAGCCTATACTGCTCCGCCACCTGACAAACAGGACCGGCAGACCCCGGTGTCTGCCGAACCTGGGACCACTGCAGGCGCAGTTAGGTCCAAAAGTTCAGTGAATGTGCCTGCCCAGCAGGCACCATCCACCACCTCACAAGAGGTGATGGATACAAGTCCCACTCCTCCGGCGCCTCAGACGCCGAAGGATAGGCGCAACTCCTTGGAGCGCGCCAAAAAAGAAAAACCTCGAATCACGGGGCCCTCAAAAGGCCCTGTAAACTAACGCAACACCTCTGTACACACAGCACAACACTACATTAAGATGACACAACTTCTACAGTGGAACGTCAGAGGACTGTTGAGAAACCTCGACGATATCCAAGAACTTTTACATAAACATACACCTAAGGTGCTGTGCGTACAAGAGACACACCTGAAACCTAAACACACCAACTTTTTACGTCATTACGTTATCTTTCGGAAAGACCGGAATGATGCCATTGTGCCATCCGGTGGTGTTGCCATTATAGTCAATCAAGGGATTGCATGCACACACCTACCACTACAAACATCCCTTGAGGCGGTGGCTGTTCGAGCAGTTCTTTTGAATAAGCTCGTCCCCATCTGCTCTGTCTACATACCTCCACAACACCGTCTTGAAAAGCATGAATTCGAGTCCCTCATAGAGGAACTTCCAGAACCTTATATTTTCCTGGGAGATTTCAATGCACATAGCAATCTATGGGGTGACTCTCGCTGCGATGCTCGAGGTCGCCTGATTGAACAGCTCCTGTTTTCTTCCGGTGCGTGCCTGCTGAATCGGGAAGAGCCAACATATTACAACATCGCTAACAATACGTACTCAGCAATAGACCTCAGCATAATATCCCCATCACTCCTGCCTCTACTTAAATGGGAAGTCATTAATGATCCATATGGTAGTGACCATTTTACTATCGTTATCAGCACATCAATAACAAAAACATGTCCTGCACAAGTTCTCAAATGGCTCACCGACAAAGCTGATTGGGAAAAGTTTCAAAAAATGACTTTATTATCTTGGACTGACATGGCAGCATTGAGCATAGAGGATGCTGTATGCTACTTTACAGCTTTCCTAGTTGATGCAGCAACAAAATGTATTCCCCAAACATGTGTACCGTCAAGCAAACGACGAGTACCATGGTGGAATAATGAGTGCCGTGAGGCTCGGAAAAAACAAAATAAGGCATGGAGGTTGCTTAGAGACTCGCCCACAGCCGAGAATCTTTTAAACTTTAAGAACGTCAAGTCGCAAGCAAGGAGGACGCGCCGACAGGCGAGAAGAGAAAGTTGGCACAAATTTGTATCGGGCATTAACTCATACACAGATGAGTCGAGAGTCTGGAGCATGGTTGGTAAGGTGGCAGGACGAGGAGCACATTCGCTTCCTCTAGTCAACACACAAGGGGAGAGTTTGGAAGACCAGGCAAACACTCTCGGAGCGCACTTTGAACAGGTCTCCAGCTCAACACACTATAGTGAAGTGTTCCGACGATACAAAACCGCAATAGAAAAACAGAGATTGGAGCGCAAGCCCAGAACACATGAGGCATACAACGAACCTTTCTGTTTGGCTGAACTGGATGCCTCACTTGCCGGCTGCAATAAATCTGCCCCAGGCCCGGACCGTGTGGCATATGAAATGTTAAAACACCTGCCCACTGAAACCCAGAAAGCTCTCCTCTCTCTGTATATTGCGATATGGTCTTCTGGCGAGCTACCCTCAGCCTGGAAGGAAGCTATCATTATCCCAATCCTAAAACAAGGCAAGGACCCGGCCTCAGTTTCCAGCTACAGGCCAATAGCATTAACCAGCTGTATTTGCAAAGTGTTTGAAAAAATGAATAACAGGCGCCTGATGCACTTTCTTGAAATTAGTGGCCTACTTGACCCATACCAGTGTGGGTTTCGAGAGGCTCGGTCCACCACTGACCACCTTGTCCGTATCGAAGCACAAATTCGCGACGCTTTTGTTCATAAGCAGTTTTTTCTTTCTGTGTTCCTCGATATGGAAAAGGCTTATGACACTGCATGGCGCTTCGGCATATTGCGAGACCTCTCACATTTAGGTGTGCGGGGTAGAATGCTGACAGTTATCGAAAGCTACCTGTCCAACCGTACATTCCGTGTCCAAGTTGGCAATGTCTTATCTCGAGTATTTGTCAAAGAAACAGGAGTGCCACAAGGAGGTGTATTGAGCTGCACACTTTTCATAGTTAAAATGAATTCCTTGCACCTGTCTCTCCCACGAAATATTTTTTACTGCATATATGTCGATGATGTGCAGATTGGTTACAAATCGTGCAACATCTCAATTTGCCAACGTCAAGTTCAACTAGGGTTGAACAAGGTATCTCAATGGGCAAACGAGAATGGTTTTATACTCAACGCGCAAAAGAGCACTTGTGTCTTGTTCAGCCGAAAGAGGGGCCTCCATCCTGACCCCGACATTGACCTGCATGGTCAACCTCTGTCAGTGAAGACCGAGCACAAGTTTCTTGGTCTCATATTAGACACTAAGCTAACCTTCACCCCACACATCAAGTATTTAAGGGACAGGTGCTTAAAAACAATGAACATTTTGAAAGTGTTGTCACACACTACATGGGGTAGTGACAGGAAATCTTTAATTAACCTATATAAAAGCCTCGTACGCACACGCCTAGATTATGGTGCTATAATCTATCAGTCGGCAACACCATCAGCCTTGAAAATTCTCGACCCTGTCCACCATCTAGGCATTCGCCTCTCTACGGGTGCTTTCCGCACCAGCCCTGTGGAGAGCCTGTACGTGGATTCGAATGAATGGTCGCTCCACCTACAAAGATGTTCCTTGTCCTTTCTGTACTTTTTGAAGGTGAAGGCAGACAAGAAACATCCCTCCCATTTCACAATTAATGATTTGTCTTGTTCTGGCTTGTTCGAGAACCGTCGTTCGTTTAGGCAGCCCTATGCGCTGCGTGTAAGGAGCCTGGCCGAAAAAACAGGTGTGCCTCTTCTTGAACCCAGTTTGATGGCTCCTGCAACATATCTGCCACCGTGGCAGTGGCAGCTTATAGACTGTGATGTTTCTTTTGTTGATGTCACAAAGCACGCACCACTTGCACACATACATACATACTTTTTAGAACTACAACATAAATACACATGCCCTGAGTTCTTTACTGATGCGTCAAAGTCAAACACTTCTGTGTCATATGCAGCGGTAGGCCAATCCTTTACTGAGTACGGCGTTCTTCATCCTAATGCAAGCATATTCACAGGAGAAGCTTACGCAAGACTGGCGGTCGTAAAACATATTAAACAGATAAAATTACAAAAGGCGGTAATATACACAGACTCCCTAAGCGTGGTCAAAGCCCTGAAAACTCCTAAAAAACACAAGAACCCCGTGCTGGTGTCACTCTACTCACTTCTGTGCACACTCTACACATTAAAACAGCATGTCGTTGTCTGCTGGGTTCCACGGCACCGTGAAATACAAGGGAACGTTTTGGCCGACAATCTGGCTGCTTGCGCCAATCTCACTACTGCCAATGCATTTACATCAGTCCCTGCACTTGACCTAAAACCTTTTATAAAACGAAAGCTCAGGGGGTATTGGCAGAGCATGTGGGATAAACACACAAATAATAAACTCCATGCTATTAAGCCGCAACTAGGTTATTGGCCGCCACTATCAAAATCACGACACACAGAAGTAATACTAACAAGGCTTAGAACAGGACACACACATTCCACACATTCATTTCTTCTGTCTACCGGTGATCCACCATATTGTGAGAGATGTGGAGAGCCCCTTATGGTTCTCCACATTCTCGTCCAGTGCAATGAGCTAGATTCTCTAAGAAAAAAGCACTTTTTACTGCCCTACCGACAGCAGCTCCCTCTACACCCTGGGATGCTCATTGGTAGGGATCCACTTTTTAAACTGCAAACACTTTTTACGTTTTTAAAAGATGTGCAAAGCTTTCACCCGATATTTCGAGGTCATCCGTAGCACGACCTCTATAGAGTGGTTGTGGCTGCGGTGACTACATCTTCGTCATGGTTTTATTATCATGACATTTTGCCATCAGCTATCACCACACATATGTCACGCCACTGTCATGATTTTATTACTTTCATGTTTTAACCCGCGTTAGAGCGAGGAATTTTAAGGCCCCTTTACAGCCACGCTCCATACCATTGTTCATATCTGTAGTCAATTGAAATGGCGCTCTTTGGCCATCAATTGGCCCTTGCGCCACTAAAAACTACTCATCATCATCATCTTAGATTTGTTACTCTTTGTTGCTTGTGAGTCTCATTTACTGCATGCCAAGGTCATTGATAACGTGGTGACTCAGTGCATATTTTTTTTTAGATTGCAGACGGTGTAGCAACAGCTGCGTGTCAAATTGTGCTCGAAGCACTCAGACTACAATGACCGCATTGACACAGGTAGGTCGAACGCAAAAGGACAAGTTGTAATTAATGTTAGTTTTTGAGAAGGCCAGATGTCCTTCAAATTTAGCATGGTATCTTATAAAATGAAACACCTTCACTGCGCAGTCCTCCGCCAAAGCCAATCACAGATTTGTCATGTGACTGGCGTTTGCGAACTTTCTAGCCGACACGTGAGACTCGGATAACATGACTAGCTATTACTTCGTTTTCGCCGAAGAATGGCCTTCTAATAGGCATTAAACGTGATGTGGATTTTAGTAACGTGAGAAGTTGCTTGATTCACGTCGAAAACATGTTACATTACTAGATGTTGGTGATGTTGAGTTATTTTTGTGGCTTAACTAGTTGGTACGTAATGTGACGTTACTTTAATAGCGTAGCACCTACATGATGTTACTTCATTTTCAGTCACAAAAATGGCCTCGTTGTAATGTTGGGGTATTTTTCAGACACGTGTGTAGTTACTTAAATTTACGTGATTGTTTTTATTTCCGTCATTAGTGTTCTTTCAGGATTTGTGATTTTAGTCATGTAACTTGTCTTGTGATGTTATCTAAGTTTATAGTTATGTGATTTAAGTGTCGCAATTAGTTGTTTCTCGATGGTACGTGATTGAAGTGTCTTGATTAGTTGTTACTCGATGGTACGTGGTTTTATTCCCCTGACTGGTTACGTAATGTTTGGTGATTTTTAATCACGTAACAGACTCGACCATCATAGATATTGCATTTGCAGGCCTGCTAATTTGTCGCACATTTGGGAGCAAAGCAGAAGTTGAAGAAAATGAAGCGGGTGCGTAATGGTTGATAATGATGATAATTCTTCTAGGCACAAGCAGGCGCAACGATAACCATGCAAGGATAGCTTTGCTTTTATAACGATGACATTTCTTCATGACTTACGTGTCAAGCTCACGTTGCGCTCACGGTCGGTTCGCTTGCTTGATATCCACCCTAATTGGCATCGCGTGATGTGGCTTTATGTCGAATATCATGGACAGGCGTCCACGTGAAAATATTGACATCCACGTTATGTACGTCATGGTTTAAATACCCCACTTATGATACACTCAGGAGCAGTTCGCTGGCTTTATTAAACACCGAAATGCCCATTGCATGTCATTTCCATACGACCAACGTATATGACAGTTCCTCACATATAAATCATGGCATGCACAGCACTCGTTGCATGAGTCTGCGTAGAGGGATTTCCTGTTTTGTTAACAGTAAATGTAACAAAATTTGTACCACATACGTTCGTGACGGACATCCATGGGCATGCAGTGTGTATTCTAGACAGAATACGCATTGCATTAGAATGGTGCTTATAGATTGTAACCTACATGCAGAAAAAACGAACTTGCTATAAATAGTGAATTGGACGTCATCGTATGGATACCTTCATTTGCTCCAAGCACAAACAAGGCAATGTATATAGTTCATTGCTCGCGTTACGATTACTACAAAAATGCTTGGCATCTACCGGATTATAAAAAAAAAATCAGCACTGCGTTTATAAGCTGTGCGTGCCTGTTTTCATCCGTTTCGATATCTCCGCTCTGCGCTTACCCTACGTCTTCAGACTGTGGAGCTCGTCGATTTCACTCCCATCTATTACTTTAGCAATAACGGGTCTAAAACACTGACAGAAATGTCTTTCTATTGCTATAACCGAATTTCATCAAATCGGTTAGTTTGTAGGGGTGAACTAATAACTGAAAATTTTCAAATACGAATGACAGCATTTTATTCGTTGGCTTCTCCAGCCGAAGAGCGCTTGTATACGGAATCGTTTCCCAATTGCTTTCGAATAATTAGAAAGTATAAAAATACTGGAAGCACTGAAATGTGACAACATGGAGAAGTTACTTCCTATTGATCATTGATTTACCAGGCAGAAGTAGCCTATGCACTTATGAAGCAATTGACGCCGTGTTCATCAGAGGATGAAGGCGGTTTGTAAAACGTTCGGCGTTGCCGAAGCAACAGTTTCAGCAATAAACTATCGTAACTATCAAATTTGTGATGCCAATTGATGAGACCTACTTGATATTTAGGTATCCGGTTTATTTAGAAGCTGTCGACAAAGTACCTCTGTGGTCACTGCTTACTTCAGCCTCCTGTTCCCAAATATATAAAAAACTATAGGTGTTGCTCAGTTTGAACACTTCCCAAGTTCTTGTAGATTAAAAGTAATCGTAGTGCTCCTTTATTGATGCATGTGATGATTTGTAGCTTTACTATTTAGACACGATTGAAGCAGTATTTCATTCATGTAATTTTGTGTGATTCGGTGTCATCATTATTCAATTCATATTCCATACGGCCCTATATTACACTATTCGCACATTTCTTACGATAGGTGGTGTAAATGATGCAACATGCAAACCGCGTATTTAGGGGGGGGGGGGGGGGGGTGAGTCGTATACACCTAATAGACCTTTTTCACTGGCGCCGTCTTCGCATGAGCACCGGTAACGTTTCAAAGGTGGCACCCCGAAACATATTTGGTGGCTCGTGGCCCCCGAAACCTATCAGCGCGCCATCTCGGAGGCGATATGTGCAAGGGAAGGCACAAGCTCCTACGCTATCGCGCTGAGCGGAAAGACATTTGCTTTTGGATCTCGCCGTTAAAGGCACCCTCCCTGTCGTAAAAAAGATCAATTGCATGCCCATTTTTCTGAATTCCCTGTTTTAAGGCATTATAAATAATCGGTATTATTGTACGCCTCATAAGACAGGTGGGGACGTTACGTTTAACTCTCTTGAACACAAGCTGTGAGCACGTGCAGTGGTGGTCAAAATATTGCGCACCACGGGATCCTGTGTCAAACAGCATCAAGGTGACTTCTGAGGGCTTCCTGCAGAACTAAAGAGCGCGCACAGTGCAGGCGCGCCCTTTTTTGCCTGCCACCCACTTGTTCACTCTCTTCGACTGCGCGCGCACGAGAACGTCAAAAGAGGAGCAAGGTATCACTCCTCCTGTCACCACCGAAACACCGAGCGATTGCATCGTGACGAAAGCACGTAATTTTTATTGGCAGTACTCTGTGCACGACACATTCTGTGCGTTAGTCCCCGACGCTTCGGCCTGTCGAAAACGTGCATACGGCGTCAGTTTTTCTAAAATCAACCTTTGTGATCAGGTTCGTACGCTGACAGCCGGAGTGACACCTTGCGATTCTTCTAGCGTTCCGGTGCGCACGCTGTTAAGCGAATGAAAAGGCTGGTAGGTAAAAAAGGGCGCGCATCATGCTTCTGAGCTTCCCAGACAGCGGTCAAAAGGCGCCGCGGTGCTCTTCGACACGTGATTCCGTGGTCCGCAAAATTTTGACTACCATTGTACGAGGCAGTCGTCATTGAACAAATATACATCTAAAGCACTGCCCAGTGATGCATCTCAACTTACTTTTGTGTATTCTTTTTTTTCAGTTTTCCTTCATGCCATATTTCGAGTCTGAAGTGCTGACCGACGTAGAGTTTGTTGTGGATTCAAAGCACTACCCCGGCAAGAAAGCATCGTTCAAGGCCCACCGCCTGATTTTGGCCCTTCAAAACGATGCTTTCAAGGTCATGTTCTACGGAGATTTTGCGAAGCAAGATCGCATTGCTATAACTGACCTGCACCCAGACGGATTTCTGGGAATGCTTAGGTATGAAGGCCCGTTCTCTCTGCACGAAAAATTAGCATATGGAACGCATACAATGAAACCTGCATGTGCGATGGTTCCGCACTCTGTCTCGTTGAATGCAGTAAAACTAAAAGCAATGTATTCACATTCGTTGATATTTTAAATACATTACTAATGTTAGGAAGTGTTTTTGATAATAAACGTACAATGCTTAGTGTTAGGAAAGACGTTTACCTAATATCCTCTATGATAACACAAGCTCAAATTATCGATGGTACCAAATATACCAAGCTATTAAAGTGGTATAAGCTTTTCTTGATGGCAGAAAATTGTGTGTAATAATACTTACTGAATGGAGTAGTACCAGTATCGCTTTAGGCTAAACAATAATTTTTCATTTAAGGCCTGAATGCAAGGAGATGTTTGTTGCTGCATTGCACTGAATGCAAAATGTAAAATCCCCATTAACTTACATTTAGGTGCACGTAAAACAACCCATAAGGTCTTTAAACTTAACCCTAGTGGCCCCGCCATGGTTGTGTAGTGGCTAAGGTACTCGGCTGCTGACCCACAGATCGCAGTATTGAATCCAGGCTGCGGCGGCTGCATTTCCGATGAAGGCGGAAATGTTGTAGGCCCGTGTGCTCAGATTTCGGTGCACGTTCAAGAACCCTAGGTAGTTGAAATTTCCGGATCCCCCCATTACGGCGTCTCTCATACTCATATGGTGATTTTGGAACGTTAAACCCTACATATCAATCAGTTTTCGCCGTGGTTTGAGTACATTTTTTTGCATTTTTGCGTCGCAGGTACCTGTACAGTGGTGTTTTGAAAGTAGACAACGTGCGCCAGGCCTTCTACACAAGAACAGCAGCGACGAAGTACTTGATGCCTGAACTAAAAGGGCTGTGCTCCGATTATTTGGCCGTTCAACTCAAGCCAGATGACGTCTGCGCGTTTTTAGACAACATGCTTATTATGGGTGAACAAGACACCGATGAGCCAGTCAGAAATTTGTTGCATACTAATGGCGCTGACGTTCTGTCATCAAGCGGTTTTAAGTCCTGCTTGGAAAGCACAGTTAGCTATATTCTGGAACACATCAAAAGCGTGCCTGAACTGACGGTAATTGAAGCTGTGTACGAGTGGGCGCAGGAGCAGGTACTTTTAGAACACCCAGATGAGGAGGGAGTGCCCAACATACGCAAATTCATGCAGCCTTGCTTCACTAAGCTCCGCTTCCTTGCTTTGACTCCGAGTGACTTTGTACGAGGAATAAACACCTGGGGCATATTGAATGAAAAAGAGGCGCTGGCGCTATTGAGCACCATTATCGATTCCGAGTCTGCTGCTGTTCCACATGGTTTTTGTAAGATGAGGAAGAACCGCGTCTGATTGCCCAGGTGGAATTGCGCTGCAATAATGGGCAAGTAAAAACCTGGAGAGATCACATCGTTTAGGCGCTATGTTTGTTTACGCGTCTTCTAGCTCATATATCCCTCATTTTAATTTCACAGCGTACTTCCCGCAAGCTTGCCGGGTTCAGTTTCTCGTGAAGAATAGTAGTTAGTATAGGAGAGTCCTTACTGTATTTTCATGTGCGTGCTTTAGAATATTATTTTTATTTCATCAGCTTACTTCATTTGATCAGGCTAAGCTTTATCAGTTTATTTTCGGGCAGTAATTGAGGGTGAAACACACCTAATACGATGTTTTATTCTTTTTGTTGTATTACAGGTCTTGCGTTTCACTGTGAAATAAAGTTACATGTGTAGTTGACCTACTTCTTTGCTTTTATATGGACATACGCTGCACGGTATTCCTTGCTTCGGTTTGTTGTTTCAAAACATTAGCATGTTGATACGGAGAGAACGAAGAAAGCCGTAACTTGGCTGACTTATGAACCATCAGTTGAACAGACAAGTAAAGCACCAAAGCCAGATGAATGCGATCTCTCCCTCAATGCTAAGTGGTAATTAAATTTCCAACAGGTAAAAAACATAAAACTCACTGCCAAGAAACATGTTCTTGATCTAAGGTGCTTTATTAAGGCAGATAATTCAAATTAGTGTGTGAGCACGTTCGCGTTTTCTTATATATTTGAGTTGTTTTGACATCAAGTAAGAATTCGGCAGATCCCAAGTACCATGGTTATCACTGCTATGCGAAGCAAGCCGAGGCAAATTGACTAGCTTTTAATGTTCATTAAGCGAATTGTGAACACATGGTGCTAAAGCTATGCATTAACGTTGTACGCAAAAACATATGCTAAGCAGTCACATATGTTTAGTACAACTAGTTGAAACGATGCCAACATCAGGCATGGTCATTACCAACACTAGATGCGGTAAGCTGACAAGTAGCGCCTGTACTTGTGAAAATAGTAGCCTTTGATAGGTGCTACGTAAACTATTGTCATGGAGTCGTGACGTGGCCTAAAGGAGTCGACTACAGATCGAAGATGAAACTGTTTATTCGGGCCGACCTTGTTGTCAGCAAATGAAAATTAAAATTACAGCAAGGCACTGGAACTGATAGTGGCGGGCAGAGCGTCGGTCATTGATGAACTGACAAGCGGCGAAGCATGTCAGCATTTATATACCTTTGACATTCAATATTCTAGCATTATCGCTAGCGGTGACGTATGTTCCCGAATAATCTGTGACGCTCCCAAAGTGGGCGCAGTCTTAACAAAACGATCTACTTAAGCCTCGAAGCTTCTCGAACATCGTAGGCATAGTTTGCGCGGAACGTAGTGTAACAGGGTGATAACAAAACTTGAGGAAAAGAACGTGGCTCTGCCCCCCTCTGAAAAAGGCATCGTCCGGAGGTTTCAACAAAAGGCGAAGGTACAACAATAAAGACAATAAACAATAACTAATACTTTCGGCCCGCAAGGTATTTTGAAATGATTATTAAGAAATAAACTCCAGCAACAACAACAAAACAGAGTCCTCATGATTCGCGCATAGAATGGCTTGAGGCACACGACATGGATGACTTCAGGTCAAGCACGGCGCCGATGAGAGTTCGTAATGCCGTCAAGAACAACCTCGTAGTCGAGTGGGCTGAGACGGCGAACTATTGTGTACGGTCCGAAGTACCCTCGCAGAAGTTTTTCACTGAGCCCACGTCGGCGTATCGGTGTCCCTACCCAGAGACGGTTTCCGGGCTGGTACTCAACGAAGCTATGTCGAAGATTGTAACGGTGGTTGTCGGTCGTTTGCCGATTGTTGATGCGTAGGCGGGCGAGTTGATGAGCTGCTTCTAAGCGCTGAATGTAGGCGATGACGCCGAGGTTCTTTTCGTCACAGACGTTTGTAAACTGTGATGGAATGCGCGGAACTTAAAGCGGGTGGAGTACGTGGAGCTTGCAACGGGGCGAGCAGAATCTGAAGGGCGCACCATGAACCAAGTTCGAAGTCGGCAACCATGAACCAAGTTCAAACGCGCAGGTTCGATTTGGGAGGTCCGAAGAGCCACCTCACGACACTTCCTGAAGGACGAGTCCGTTTGACGTAAACAATAGCTTGAAAACAATTTACCCAAATATAACTGGTCCTACGCCTCAGATACAGTTACAAAGAAATCTCAATGCTATAAGTTAGTCACTCATCATCAAGTCTTACCACTCAGTTACTGTGGAGATTTCGTCTCAGAGAATTGCGAAGGAGCGGGTCTCACCCACTTTGTTGAGTGGAAGCCTTTACGAAGCATGGGGGTTGACGTCGGCGCCGTAGTTGGCGTCGGCGTTGGGCAGCTATACGAACCGCAGGAGAGGCAGCCTTCCTAGGCTGGCGGTGGATGCTGCACCAACTGACGCTGCACAAGTTGACACTGCACCAGCTGACGCTGCATTTTATGCAATGGCCTCGAGGTAGGGCCTCGTCCGGACAGCCTCGCCTGAGCTCGAGCCCGAAGGTCGACAGCTCAGACCTGCCCACGGGCATGGGAACGTCAGTGGAGCCTGTCACTCCTGGAGCCCCTCAGGTCACCAGACGATGAAGGTAGTAGCCTTGGCTCGGGTCTGAAGCCCGACCACCCTGATGCGTGGCTCGTCATCCTCGGCCTACCGCTGCGACTCTTCTTTTTTTCTTTCTCGTACGTGCTTTGAATAAAGCTGCATCTGCATTGAATTGGCGCTTCAGTCGTTTCTTCTTGCTGATGCTGATGCTGATGACCCAAGACGAATAGCGCTCACCCACCGAGGGGGATGGGCTAAGATATGGGCGGCAGGGTACCTAAATGAAACTAAAATGAAATTAAAGCAAATCTGAAAAATTAGTTTAGAGATATTATTACTAATAAACATAAATGTTTGCTGAGCAAGCGGTCAAACCATCTCTTGTTTTTGACAGACATCGCTACGAATTATAAACTAAAGATCTGAAAAAGTTAGGGTTCGCTAGCACGGTAATCTTTTAGTTGTGTTGATGCAATCACAGTGAAGCATATATCTCTGTGGCAGTAACCTAATTAAGGGCCACCAAGTGATAAAAGTATTTTTAGATTTACTTGTATTCCTAGCTTTCGTAATGCGGCTACACGAAATCTTTTTCTATGAGAAGAGTATTGATTACAGAATAAAAAGAAATGTTCAATTGTTTCAATTTCGTTGGAAAAATGCACAGCGGTGACGCCTTGAGTCGAGCTTTGTTAAGGTAATAATTTAGTTGTGGAACTGCACAGCGCAATCTGGTATAAGTGACCTCTAACTGGCGTGATACACACCACTGTTTATTCCGGCAATATCTCAAATGCTCGAAATCTTTATTTTATCTAAATTTATTATTCCTCATTGCAGACAAGAATTTGGGAACCTTAGCGCTGTCGCGTAAGCCGTATCTGGCAAAACTGGGATGGTGGGCCCACTCAGGAATACTGCTGCTAAAGAGTCCGCCATTTTGTTCAACTATAATCCGCGGTGGCCCGGTACCCATAGCAAATGCAGTTTGTTTTACGTTTTTCGGTACTAACTATTGTTATTAACATCTGTGCCATCTCCTTCTTCCTTGCTGACTTCAAAATTGATTCATGGCGTGCACGTTAAATTCCGCTCACCTCACTTCCAAGTTTCGCGCACTCCACCCGCTTTCGATTCCACGCACTCCATCACAGAGGCCCCCCTTTTTTTAGGTTTTTTTTCTAAAAAAAGTGCTCATAAGAGCGCGTTTGGCACCACAATGATTCGATGCTTTCTTTGTTTTGAAAGAGACATCCTGATTATGTCATCAGTTTGGTTGACTCGTATGTACACGTCTTTCTATAAACCATGTGTGTTCTTTCGAAGACAATTCCATTCGTCGTCGTCCTTGTTGGTGTAGCCCTCAGAGACTTTGTACTTTTTGGGCTTGATTTTGCTGGCACAGGTGGTGTTGCTGCGGAAAGAGCTGAGGTGGCAGCCCTTTTTGACCATCGCACTGATTTTCTGGACCACTTGATGTGGTGTGAAGTTAGGAAATGGTAGTCTGTGGGCTGTTATGCTGCATTTTGGGTAATGAAGGTTGTGCGCTAGAATTGACTGCAAGATTTTTATAGGCTCTTGGGGTGCTGTTCCTAATGAATGCTTCTGGCTCTCGGCAACGTGTGAGATTTGATGCTTCTAAGTCTCCTGTGTTGTTAGGACTCTAAGGTATCTGGACACTGGGTAGCGACACCATGAGAGCTGTGGTTCGGCTGAATTTTACTTGGCAACACCTTTCTCTCTGCGCAACTACGAAACTGAGTTGCTCTGACGCGTGAATCTAAACGAAAGACCCAAGGCCTGGCTGTGTATTTTCTGATTACTGTGGCTCTATCTCGACCGTAGTGAGCATGTGACATGCGAGGTGAGCGTTGTGAGCAACTGGAGAGCCAAGCGACAGGAAACCAGAAGGTGGTCTAAGCGTGCGAGACGAGGAGTACAGTGCGCAAGGGGCTCCCTAACAACAGTCCTACGGTGCAGTGATGACGTAAAGGTTGGTTTTCGGGCAGTCTCAAAACGCAGTGAAAGGTATATTATTCCAGATAACAGATCTGGCTGCCTTTCAGCGAGCGTATGGTTCAATTTTTCTTGTCGGAATGGGAGTGGACGACTTATTCTGACATTTTCAATGCGTGTATACTGATTTGGTTTGCGACAACTGAGTTCGATTGCATTCAGATAGCGTATTGTAAGCAAGTCTTTATCGTAATCTTTAAATTGAACAATCATAATTCTTTATTTTTTGCAATATTCGTCGTTTAGAAAAATATTTGTGAGCTAGAATTTAAAAGCCTCTCGGGTGACGTAGTCGGTAAAGTTGATGACCATCTCCCTTTCCGACCAGGATGCAGCTGTGGCATGGAGCTCAAAGACGTTGAACCAGTGTTCTACGGGGCCGTCCTCCACTGTTTCGGTGTACTAGGGGATGGCAAGGCCAGCACATGGTTCTGGCATGATGCTGGTCGATACGTAATGCTAGGCGCTTGTACGGTAGTTCATGTATGATCAGAGTGTCTTGCGGAAAACTGCGTCGATGCTGAACGACTGATGAAAGGGCAGGCAGGTCTCCATCCTGTCAACTTGTGAGACGCTACGATCACTGGGAGACGTGGCTTGGCTCATACGTCATGTTTAGTTTGTTTGTTTGTTTCCCTGGGATGATGGCTCATACTCACTCAGGGGGATTGGCCAAGAAAGTGTAGTGCAGTTTTTCTGGTTTATTCAATCTCAACTCTTCCTCATCCACGTCTCTTTACTATTTCAGCCTTCTTACGTCGCATACGCACACACACACACACACATATATATATATATATATATATATATATATATATATATATATATATATATATAACAGTTCACTGTAAGCAGACCACTGAGACGTTAAGTCTGAGAACTAGTGGCTTGTTTTTATGCAGCAGCCAAAAGCAAACGCATAAACAAAAGCACGACCTTTTCGGTCAGTGTCCCTTTCCACAAGACTGTTGGTGAGCACATTGTCTTCGTTTACTGTTAATTTCGAGCGCGGCATTTGCCTCCTCTTAAAAGAGCATCCCCTCGATGCTATACCTGAGCCAGTCATTCGCGCGAAAATTCACGCTGTACAAGCAATGATCCTTCGCAGAGTCACTCACAGACGTGAGTTCTTACTCACGTCTGTGAGTAAGAACTCACATCTTTCTTACTTCTCGTCCACGAAAAAGGCTGAAAGGGGTCATCTGTGTGGTTTCCAGTTTGGCAGTACTATAAGCAAACGTTAAGTAAGGGAGAATTCCCTTCCGAATTTTGTGCTCGATGTCCACATACATTGAAAGTATGTATTTCAAAGATTTGTTGAGCCGCTTGGTCAATCCGCTGGTTTGTGGATGATAGGCTGTCGACTTACTATGAATAGTACCGCTGAGAACCAACACAAGATCTAAAAGCGCGGCCGGAAATGCGGTTCTGCGATCTGTAATAACGATCGACGACGCACCATGTCTTAGCACAATGTTCTCAATAAAGAATCGGGCCACCTCCTCTGCTCTGCCTCTCCGGATGGCTTTTGTCGTGGCGTAGCGAATAAGGTAGTCGGTCACCACAAAAACTGAGTGGTTACCAGCACTAGAGGTAAAAAGTGGACCCAAAAGGTCCATTCCGACCTGGTCAAATGACGTTGGCTGGATCTGGACTGGGTGTAACAAACCAGCTGGTTTCGTCGGAGGTGACTTGCGCCGCTGGCAACTAAAGCAGGTCCGAACATGATGTTTCACGGGAGTGGTGAGTCTAGCCCACTCATGCCTCTTCCGATCTCTGTCTACTGTTCGCGTGTAGCCTAGATGTCCAGATGCGTCCTGGTTGTGGCAGCTAGCAATACCTCAGAACGAATAGCGGTAGGGATGACAAGCAAATAGGTGGACCCGTCTGATGAAAAGTTCCTTTTATAAAAGACATTCTTTCGCAGACAGAACGACGATAGTCACCTGGCAAAGGCTTTGGGCGCGTCCTGGATTCATCCTTACAAATAATATTTCTAGTGAAGCAGCTAAAGATTGTCATGCTGGTGATCTGCCATGGTTGTCATGTCGAACTAACTCTATCGCTGATTGAGACAGGCAGTCGGCGTACGTGTGTCGTTTTCCCGACTTGTAAACGATTGTTATATCAAAGGCAGCGTGCCAATTGCCCGGAAGGATCTTTCACACTTTCTAACCTACACAACGAATGGTGGTCGCTGCTAACCATGAATGGGTGGCCGTACAAGTATGGGTAACATTTCTTAACTGCCCACATTACGGCGAGGCATTCTTTTTCAGTTGTCCACTGATTCGCGTCTGTGCGTGACAGAGTTCTGCTTGCGTAAACGATCACTCTTTTGCCGTTGTCCTGACACTGAACAAGCACAGCTCCGAGCCCAACATGGCTGCCGTGAGTATGGAGCATTGAAGCGGCTGTCTCATAAAAATGGGAAAGCACGGGGGTCGTGTGTAAACGTTACCGCAAGTCATTGAAAGTAGATTCCTGTTCATTGTCCCACACAAATGCGACGCCATTCCTCATGATACAAGTTAAAGGCCATGCAATTTGCGCAAAATCTGGAATAAACCACAGATAATATGCGCAGAGACCCAGAAAATGCCCGCCTTTCTATCTGACGGTGTTTGAAACTGTGCGATGGCGGCCACTTTCTCGGGATCTGGATGAACTCCTGCGTTACTGCCGAAATGGCCAAGAAACTGTTGTTCCTCAAAGTAGAAGTGACACTTCTCAGGCTTTAGCGTCAGAAATGCAACCCGTATGGCCTGCGAGAACACCTGTAATTGTTCAAGCTGTTTGTTGAAGAATGAACCCGAGCGGAGTAACTAGAACGTGCGACACTGAAGAGAAAGCCAAGGACATAGAGCTCGCGAGGCACGGCAAAACAGATAGTTTGCCAAGACCACAGAATAAAGCCACGTGTTCTCTCATGGTTTGGAAGCCAGTCCTTTCGTAACATTTCGTGCCGCGAAACCCGGGACTGCCTCTCGAGAGACGCCTTTACGTCCCGGCCATGGCAAACTCAGACCATCTGCGGAGGAAGCGTGGTGCACTCAGGACTGGCGTCATGTGAGCCCTAACCCAGCTCACGGATCATCTGCAGCAAGCGGATCCTGACCTCTAGGAAGTTCACGTGTGCCTTAACTATCTCAAGAACAAGGAGCTTACATTGTCGAGACTGGACGACGAAATTCTTCCGCTAACAGGTGAAGTCGAAACGGCACAGGAGTATATCAACAAGATCAGCTACGCCATCACGTGAGCGAAGTACTGGTTGCAAGGCCGCCAGAAAGCTGCCACGACGCATGCTGAGGACTCCGGATCAGGATCAAGCAACGCAGACCTCCCGTTATCTTTCGATACTCCGGACCATGTGGGAGAGCCACGTCAAAGATCAGTTGTAGAGCCCAGGCTACAGATGCCTACCTTCAACAGAAACCTGCGTGACTGGCAGGCCTTTTGGGATCATTACGACGCTACAATCCACCAGAACACAGACCTACCATGCATCGAAAAATCCAAGCGTTTGCTTACGTACTTAAATGGCAGCGCTAAACGGTTAATCGAAAGAACCTGGTTAGCCGAGAAGAATTACAACATCACTATCAAAACGCTCACGCATCGGTTCGGACGGCGAGATCTCCTCATCAATGAGCACGTGAATCATCTTTTGGCGTTGACTACTGTGAAGAGCTCATCAGAAGTTGCGAAACTTCGCACACTTCACGACAATGTCCTGTTCCGAGTGAGCGCTTCGAAGGCCTCGGCGTGTTCCCGCATTATTACATCGTGGTACTGAATCGGGTCATGATGCGCTGCTTGCCAGACGATCTGGCTATTATGTACCGACAAAAGATGAAAGAGGATGACCGCGACAATAGTGGGACGGAGACTTCCAAAGACTGCGCCGAGCGAAGCACCTGCTGACATTTATTCGCATCCAAGTACAAGTGCGGGAGGACGGTCGCCTGCAACCACGTCACCGCCCCTATGAAGGTGAAGACAGCATGGCGACAGAAAGCCCAGATGGCACAGAATTCATTCCATTGGCTGCATCTTTTAAGGGTTCCACTGCATTGATCAATCAATTCTGCCCACTTTGCAACAGCCAAGAGCACAGCATTTTGTCTTGCACTGCTAATCTGCCGGCGGACGAAAATCGAGTGCAGCTACGGAATAACAATTGCTGTTTCCGCTGCGGTACTCGCAATCACATCGCAAGGGCATGCAAAAAGGCCATCAGTCTCCTATTTGGTTTCTGCAATTGTCACCACCTGACCATTCTGTGCGACCTATCCAGACCTGCTGTCCAGAACCCAGTGCCTGCTGGGGAATCCGTAGCATGGGGAAGACCCCCTTCACCAATGCTTCGAACCATTACAACCTCCCAAAGCACGCACGTCGGAAGCGTGGCTGTACTATTGCAGACGGGGTGCATATGGGCAAGGTCCGGAAATCGATGCCTCCTCGTTCGGGTTCTGTTGAACAGCGGTAGCCAGCGCAGCTGTATTCGCCCAGAAGCGGCCAGAGTCCTTCACTGTTCTGTCATTGGAAGGTGAAAATTTCAATAATGACATTTGGAAGCTCCGAGGCTCAGAAGCGACTCTGCGCTGACCATGTTTTCCGCGCAGCTGCGCAGTCTATTTAGCGATGCTGAAGTGAAGTTAGAAGCCTTGAATATTCAGGAGATCTGCTCGTAACGTGTCCACAACTAGAGCAGCATATCTTGCAGACACTCCTCGAAAAGCAATACCATGTGACTGACGCATGTCAATCGAATACGTGGCAAGAAGGCGAAATCAACAGCTGACAGGATCTGACGCCTATTGGAAAGTGACCACTGGCTAAATTGACCGCATCAACGAGAGGCTAACAGCGATTGAGACAACGTTTTGAATGGATGGTACAAGGACCTTTATCGTCGGACATCCTGTACCCGTCAGGCGCACTGTTCATATCAAGCCGCTATTCTTCTCCACCAGACACAGACGTATCGTCGATGGGGCGTCTTGATGCTATGGGAATCGATAGAAACTATTCACAACCGTTGGAGATCGACGTGCACCTTTCCACATTTGAGCGTTACATAACGAAGCAAGGTAGAAGTTATCAGGTTTCGCTCATGGTGGAACAGCCAGGACTACCAGCCGGAAACAGTAGTCTCGGACTGGCAGAACAGCGACTACAACATCAAATCAACCGTTTCTGTGAGCAGCCAACGTTACTAGAGAACTACAACCTGGCTAATACCACATATTTCGATGACACACATGCTGACAAGGTGCAAGAAGAGCAGCCAGTCGGAGATAATGTATACTATATGCATCATCACGCAGTAGTTCATCGAGAGGCCGCCACAAAGAAGCTTCAAGTGGTTTTTGATACATCATCACACGAAGCTATTCGTCCTTGCCTTAACAATGTCCTATCGAAGGGCATCAAAGTCGGTGTGGACATTGTCCAGCTACTACTGAACTTTCGCTGCCACACTGTCGTTTTTGCAGCTGACTTAAAGAGGGCATAACCTCAGGTGTTTATTCGACCCGAACAACGCGACCTTCAAAGGTTTTTGTGGCTGGAACGGCGGGCAACTAAAGAAGAGCCCACGAAACCGATTACAACTTGGAGGATGACCAAAGTTACGTTTGCAGCTGCATCAAGCCCGTTTCTTTTGGCGGCTACAATTTGTCATCACCTGTTAACTTGTCCACAGAAGTATCCAAAAACCGTAGCCTTATTGTAGCACGCGCTCTACATGTATGATCTTATCATCGGGTTACCAAGCATGCAGGCAGCAATGAAGGTATATGAAGAAACAAAATAAATATTCTACGAGGCAAGCTCGTAAATTCGCAAGGGGGCCTCGAATTGCGACAAGTACAAAGAAATATTCGTGTGTGACAGCTGCGCCATCGAAAATGGAGCTGGGGACAATCTAATGATGAATGTTTTCGGTGTTTCTTGGGAAATTTCAGACGATCACCTTGTCCTGAGCACTGAGCACGCAGCTATGTTAGCCACCGGAAAGCGGCTACCAAACGTGCAGCACTGAAAGCTTTGGCAAGAGTATACGACCCACTGGGTTACCTCACTTCAGTCAGCATAAAGGCTAAAATGATATTCGAGAATCTATAGAAGAAAAATCTTGTTTGGGACACCAGTATGCCTGAAGGTGAACTGGATGAACGGAATAGTTGGTGTTCTGAGCTGTCCGACTCGTCCGTCAACATTCCAAGATACATATTTTCGTGGGGCAAAAATAAGCCCTTTTTATTTGAGCTGCACATCTTCGGAGATGCCAGTCCTAAAGCATAGGGTGCTTGCATTTACGTACGATTGAACTCGCCCCCCGAAAAGTGCTTCACATGACTCTTGATCAGCAAGGGCGTGCTTGCTTCTTTGAAAACAGTATCGCTTTCACGCCTGGGGTTCCTGGCATGCACAATCGCGGTGTGGCTCATACGCTACGTGCAAAAGGTCCCTTTTTTCCAACATGCCACTGTTGCCTTCTGGACGAGCTCGCTTGTGGCGCTAAACTGGATAAAGAGTTTAGTGACCATGTTGGGTCCATTTGTAGCATACCGTGTCAACCAAATCCAGCAGCATACCAGACCTTCCCAATGGTTTCACTGTAGCAGCAGGGAAAATCCCACCTATTTCATCAGTCGAGGATTATCACTTTCGGAGTTTACAAAATTGTCCAAGTGGTGGCATGGCCCAACCTGGCTGTGTGACAGAACCAGGTCTCACGAAGGTATAGACGTGAACGAATCTAAAAAAATACTGTTCACTGAACCGCAGCAACCAAAGAATGATCGACAATTTTTCGCAGAAATTAGATCTGTTTGTTCATCCGCCAATGACGTTCGCCACGGTGTCGTGCCCCTGGAAAACTACAGCTCTTTAGCAAGACTGCTAAGAGTAACTGCATAGAACCAGCGTTTCAGCCGCCGCGCTAGATGATTTCCATCAACGTCTAGTCCTCTGACAGCAGAATAATTATTTTTTTAAAATAATTGAAAAATTTAGAAATCTTTGAAAACTCACTTTCTTCCACAAGATTGGCTCTGTGCAATTATCATACCTTTGTTTAAAGCCAGCAACCGAATAGTTATTAGCAACTATCGTCCTGTGTCACTTACGTCGGTTTGCTGCAAGGTTATAGAGAATATTATAGCAAAGCATATCATGGTTCACTTGGAGGTCAATCAATTACTTATTGGCTGTCAGCATGGATTTAGAAGTGACAAGACCACAGTGACACACTTGCTTCAAACGATTCATGATTTTAGTTTAGCTATAGACGAACGCAAACAGGTTGATGTAATTTGCATTGATTTTGCTAAACCTTTTGATGTTCTCAACCACACTAAGCTGCTTTTTAAACTGAGAAAAATGGGATTCAGTGATGAAACTGTAAATTAAATTGGTGCATACTTGAGTAACCGAAAGCCAGCAGTGAAGATTGATGGTTGTCTTTCAACGACGCTAGATGTGTTTTCGAGGTGCCTCAAGGGTCCGTTCTTGGCCCGCTGTTGTTATTATTGTACGTCGAAGTTATAAGTACTATAATAAAGCCCCCTATAAAGATGAAACTTTATGCTGATGATTGTTTGATTTATATGACTGTAAGCTGTACTGATAATAAGCTTGAGTTGAACAAGTGCCTCGAAGATTTGGAATTCTGGTGTCACAAATGGGATTTGCAAATTAACCACAAAAACAACTTATGTACACATTACCAATAAGAAAAATGTTTTCAAATTTCAATACAGCATCGGGAGCAACACCCTCTGTGAAACAACATATTTTAAATACTTAGGAGTGACAATTACAAACAACTTAACTTGGCACCATCATATTGAATCACTTTGTTCTGAGTCGTTCCAAAAGTTTGTTATCTTCGAGCAAAGTTGCATAAAACACCAAACACGTTAAGCTGCTTGCATACTAAACACATATTAGAACTATACTGGCGTACGCCTCCGTGGTTTGGAGCCCTCACTAAAAACACTAATTTGCCAAATTAGAACGTATTCAGAGGCGTGCCGTACGGTTTGTGTGCTCTAGATATAGAAGGCGGGATTCAGTAACTGACATGCTCAATTCATGCAATTTAGAACCACTGGTAATCCGAAGACAAAAACAAAAACTTAAAATGTTATATCGTATATCACAAGGGATATTAAAATTACCTAAAGACGAGTACATACGCCTTCCCGGAATACGTAGCGCTAGATTGAATCCTGATTCCCCCATTAAACCTTTCAACGCTCGCACTGACATCTTTCGGTGGCAATTTTTTCCGGATGCTATAGAACAATGGAATCGTTTACCCCATCATGTTGTTAATAGTACCGATGTGCAATCTTTTGACAGAGACATCGATGCTTATTTTGGTCATGGTTGAATTGAAGTACTGCCAGTTTTGGTTTCTTGTGTGCATTGCTATTTGAGTGCCAGTTGTTTTAGTTTTCTGTTTGTACGTACTTTTGTACTCCCTCCCTGTTATCACCTTCAAGCGAGGGTTGACAGTATCATCAAATAAATAAATAAAATAAAAAGCTAAGCACCATTGGTTGCATATAATGCAGCACTCTTAAAAAAATGGAGTGACGTACTCTCCATTTAGGGAGGAACGGCGATGTCCCCAATGTTCGTCTTCAAATAGAGAAACGTTGCTCCCTCATCCACGGAGAAACACGTTCCTCCTTATGAAAATCAACATGGCTGCCCCCCGGCGAAGCGAGTAGGCTTAGCAAATGAAACGATTCTCGACTGGTAAGGAGTACACGGCACTGAAAGTTACAAAAAACGGTCCCGCTGAGCTTGATATTGAACGAAATTATTATAAAAACAAGCAGACGAACCTGTGGCGGTGAACACATCGCGAAAGAGAACGACAGAGCAAGTACGTTTTGTTCGGTCAGCGAAGCCACGTTCACTCCGAAAGACACGGTTTCTGCAGAGCCCTCACCTGAAGAGTGCATGCTAAGCTTGCTGTATTTATTTCTCGCAGATTCACATAGTGTAGCGACGTTATCCATGCGCTTACGGGTCCGCAGGTCACGAGATGTGCCTTCAAACCGTACACTCGATCGCAGCGAAATCATTCCGAATCCGTATAGTGCAGCTTTGATAGATAGATGTTCAACGATGTATAAATATGGCTGGAGGTGTGAGAGCGTCATAGCAATGAAGTAGGTGGTAGGTGGCGCCATCTTGAGGGATTGAACAAAGGGATTGAACAAAGTGAGGATTGAACAAAGGGATTGAACAAAAAAAAAGTTGACTGTCGCGACGTTTCTTGTTATTACCCACTATCACGGCACCCTTGCGGATTGTTTACGCATCAACCCATTCAAGACCACTTACGGACACCGAAGCCTATTATGTGCTGATGCAATCCATATAGCTACACATGCACACATGGTCACATAGCACACAAATAGTACGCAATAAGTACACTAGCGTATACGCTAACAAGTACGCAACAAGAGCACACTCAACCATTCAAAACCAACGGCTCACACCTCGACGTATTTACTTTTTTTTTCTTTACTGCCTGTTTACATACAACATTCACAAACATATATACATCAAACAAAGTAGAAACATGAAACAAAAAAAGAGGTAAAAAGCATCATATTTAACAGGCTCTTTAAAATTCCTTCATCTGTAGAAGGCTTTCTACTTGATGAAGCCATTCGGGCACCTCTTGTTGAACCTTTTGTGCTTCCACGAACGAACAGACAGATTGAAAGAAATATTGCCTAACCGGACGTGCATTAACATCAGCATGGCGCACCGCCATTCTAGATTGCCACATACCGTGCAGGCCCAGTAACATAACTAGGTCGAAAGGTATTCCTTCTTCATTTGATACTGGTAGAAATCTGATGCCATAGGCATCGAGAGGCAGATCCTTTTTCAATGTCCTTTGGAGAACATCCCAGAAAAAGACTGCATCCCAGCAGTCCAGAAAAACTTGTTCAATTGTTTCCGGCTTTTTGCAGAGAAGGCAATCAACACCCCAAGGAACGAATAAGCCTTTTTCTTGCATCCATGTTTTCACGGGCAAGGTCCCAGTGTGTAACTTAAAGAAAAAGGATTTCGCTCCAGGTGTTACCTCCATTTTTTTTACACGGCTTAAGACATTTTGGCCTGGGCCTACACGGTATAATGCTCTATATAGGGGAACAGGAAGAACTGTTTCTACTAAATCTTTGTATAGCTTTTTACGCGAAACCGTACTGAGGTATTCCAATTAAAAACGCGTTTTTAGAAAGAGACATGAATCAACAACTTCTTTTAAGAAACCTCTAATACTTGCCTTCATGTGAACAGATGCTACCACAAATTCTGGCAACCGTCTTCCAAGCCTAAGCTGTATAACAGTACGTATGAATGGGTCTCGATTATTTCGGAAAAACATAAACCGATTAACTAACTGACGAAGGTACAAATGACACAGACCAAGTCCTCCAGAGCGAACCCGTCTGAATAAGTTAGTTCTACTTGTTCGCTCCCAAGAAGAACCCCACAAGAAAACAGCAAATATTCGATGAAGCTTCTGTAGATTCACACGTGAACAATGCATCACCTGAAGGACATACCAGAGCTTACTGACTAAAAATACGTTACAAAATGTCGCTCTGGCGAAAATTGATAGCTGGAAACCATTGAGTTGTTCAGCTTTTTCTCGTAGCTCGACGGCCTGACGCCGCCAGTACGGTTCACTGTCACAATAATATTCTAATGGCACACCTAGGTATCGTACCGGAGTATAGTCCATGAAATACCAGCCACAAATTGTGGAGTCACAGGCCATTCGCCGTGCCAGTAACCCAGGCACTTGCTCCAGTTTACCAAACTACCACTTGCATTACAATAAAGGTTCACAATTTTTATGGTTTCAGCGATACCATCATAATCTTTACAAAACACAGCTATATCATCTGCGTATGCCAGTACCCGTACTTCAGCTTCTTGTAGTTTGTACCCCACTATGTTATTGCTTTTCATGACTTTTTGGCAAAATGACTCTATATAAATTGAAAATAGGAGGGAAGACAAAGGGCAGCCTTGTCGTACAGAACGTCTGACATTAATTCGTTTCCCAAGAACTTTGTTGATGATTAGCCGAGTTTTACATCCAGTATATGCCATTCGAACTGTATCTCGAATTACTTTGCCAACATTGACATTGTCTAACAAAAGAAAAAGAATTTCGTGCGGTACTCGGTCAAATGCTTTTTCTAAATCTATCTGGATCATCGCGATGTGATCATTTGTGACATCGCAGCACTCCAATACACTTCGTGCCTTGTGAATGTTTGTGAATATAGTGCGCCTTTTAATCTCACATGTCTGGTGGTCGCCTACAATGTTATTAATAACTGTCTGCAGTCTCCTTGCTAGCACTTTCATCAAAATCTTGTAGTCGATATTTGAGAGACTGATTGGCCTGTACAATTTCACTTCACGTAATTTAACTGCGTCCTCAGTTTTTGGAATTAAAATAGTATGAGATAGCAGAAAAGAAGGTGGCAGAGTCTTTATGTCTAAGGCTTCGTTAAAAACCGCTGCCAGGATCGGTGCTAGTTCGTGTTTGAATTCCTTATAAAATGCGGCTGTTAAGCCATCAGGTCCTGGGGACTTTCCCAAATGGAGGGCAATGATTGCTTTTGTTACTTCCGGTTCAGAAATAGGACATTCTAGGCTGTCTTTCCTGCAGTCCTCAACCTTTGGCATTATTTCTAAAAATTCATTCTTGAATTCATCTACATTTACTTTACATTTATCAAATAAAGTGGTGTAGTACTCGTTGAAAGCATCCTCTATATATCTTTGTTCACTTGTAACGTTACCCATGTATTCAATCTGATGTATAACATTCCGCTGAGCGTTTCGTTTTTCGAGACCAAGCATTCTTTTGGTCGGTTTCTCTCCTACGGTCATTTTCTCTGCCCTTGCCCTTATTTGTGCATCACGATACTTCTCCTCATCAATTTGTTCCAATTTGAACTTTACTGACCTTATATCATTTGTGAATAAGCCTGGCGTGTTGCTGTCCTCTGCTAGCAGTTCTTTGAGATTTAAACGTAGGGTTCTTTCTTCTTCACTCTTTCTGTGTTTTATTACACATGAGCGTTCTATAGCTATCAACTTTATATTCTGTTTAAATTGTTCCCACTTCACTCCGTATTTTTGGTCTCCACTATCTATGTTTGCCAACGCCTCTCAAACAGTGTCCATAAATTTTTCATCTTCCAAGAGATTAGAATTCAGCTTCCACGTGTCCCAGTTAAATACTGGTCTACGTCTATTTCTTTTACCTATTACAAATGATACTAAGCAATGATCACTAAATGAAATAGGGAGGACATTGTACTCACTGATAATCGGAATTAAATCCAGTGATACGTAGGCCCTATCTAGGCACGCATGACTGGAGCCTTGGAAATGCGTATACAGTGTCGGTCCTTTACCAATACACTCTGCAACATCCTCAAGGTCTAAGTCAGAAATTAGATTCGTTAACGCGACTGTGCTTGAGTCGTTGAAATTGGATGTACTTGTTTTATCATCGGCACTGATCACACAATTAAAATCTCCCATAAGGATGACTATGCGATCGCATTCACAATAAGTACAAATTTCGTCGAATGTTACACACCGTTCATCAACTTTAAGAGGTGCATATAAACAAATCACTCGCCAATTAAGAGAAAAGAAGGTCAAATCCCATACAACAAACCTTCCGGATGAGTCAGACGTGACGTTTTGGACACTGGCACCTAAACTATTCCGCACAAAGATCACACACCCTGACGACCTACTAACTGCATGACTGACGCTGGCGGTGTAGCGTCCGGTGAAACGTTGCAGTAGGCTCTCGGTGGCGTCCACGCTCTCCACTTTGGTTTCCTGAACTGCAATAATGTACAGGTCTTGGTCCATGGCTAGTCTGTAGAGCTGAGTCTGTTTCTTCCTGGAAGCCAGTCCTCGTACATTGAGCGTCGCTGCTTTCACGAACCCGCTCAGCGACGTGATCGGTGAGCGGGTCCAAGCTGAGAGCCCTGCACGTTCACTTATTGGGCTCTCGTCGTCCAGGGTGGATCCATGTTGTTCACCTTTAGTTTGAGCGGCCATCGTCGCGTTTGAGCGATGACGACCGTTGTCGGGCAGCGTTTCGTTTCTTGCCTCCACTGACCACCTTCCACTGCACTTCCGACTTTACTTGCGTTTCGTCTACTTGAGCACCGTCGTCTGAATCGCGACGGCGTTTTGTAGACGCCGATTCTAATTCCATGCTTAAGGTATCCAGATCACTAGGCAAATCCTCATTTTCGTGTGTTTTGTTCGCCAAAGAGTACTGTGAAGCCGAGTTTAGAGGAGTCGAAGCAGCGTTGGCCTGGGACGCCGGCGTTTCAGGGCGCGTTGCTTGCAGCTGCGACGCGGCGTGCATCGCAGACGCAGGACGCGTCTGTTCGCTAGTCGTTGGGGCCGCTTGACTTCCCATCTTTCGTTCGGCGTTCGTATCCGGGGCTGAAGAAACTTGCTTGCTTTTCCACAGCACCGGCGTGTCGTCCGATGTCGTCTGCTTCTGTGGCGTCGCAGGCAAAGACGCTTGTTCCGATTCCTCCTCATCCATGAGAAGTTCACTCTGTTGAGTCTCTGGTCGTCGCCTTGCAGCTCGTGCATATGAACGGTTACACTCGTCCTGCTCATGACCGAAAGAGT